>NC_081569.1:97298393-97562978 GCF_022355385.1 Mustela nigripes
CACTTATGGTTTGTCTCCCTCCCAATCCCATCTTGTTTCATTGATTCTTCTCCTACCCACTTAAGCCCCCATGTTGCATCACCACTTCCTCATATCAGGGAGATCATAAATGATCTCACTTCTTAATTCCTAGATATGGCAAGATATAGTTTGATATGACACGACATTTTAGCTACTACAAGTTTTTATTTTTAACACAATTACCCTATCTCCTGTTTTTAAAAATCCTTTTGCTTTGCACTCAATGAACTCTCCTATAAGAGCAAAAGGTTTTTGTTCCCCCTGGCTGGGACCCTGCAGGTCTTTATACCTTGGATCAATGCATAATGGGAAATTCAATATGGCAAGCATAATGCATAAGAGAAGTTGAAAAAGAGAATACAAAAACATAAAAAAGGTAGCAGCCAGGCTAGAAACTGATTCCCTTATGACTGTCTGTGCCCTTATATCACCTGAAAAATCTTAGCGTACAGCTAGGCATACCCCAGTTCTGAAAACTAATTATCTGTAGAATAAATGATTTTCTAAAATTTGAGGGATTTAAAAGTTACTCATGTTGATTTTAAATGTCATCAGGTTGACTTATTTAAACGGTTATTTCTCCTCATCAGATAAATAGAGACAACAGCAATATATGTGGAAAGAATCTCTTATGTTAATTCTTAAAAGTATCCTCACAGGCAAACATTCCCATAATTCTCATAAATTGTTAACTGAAGTTAAATTATAGCTTGTTCAACAGACCTATTACAATTATATGCTTAGTCAATTTATTTTCCTAAAGATTAATTTCTTTCATCATATAATAAAAGATAGTGATGTGAATGACCCGATTTATTTTTATATATTTTATATATAATGCTTTACCTGGAACCAAGATGAAACTTTAAAATTAAGTCTATAAGATCAGTTATTTTGTTAACTGGCACTGAAATGGCTACTAAAGTGTATCCTAAAGTGCTAATGCAATGTATATTTATAGTGAAGAACTAAAAATAAAACAAGTTAATGAGTATTTTAATATACGCCAAATGTACTTAGTGTACTCCCATTTGATTTTCACAAAAACCGTAACAGACATACATTATCATCATGTCAAAATTAGCAAACTAAGTCTCAGAGGTTAAGTGACTTGCTCAGGATACCATAATTATTGATTGGCCCAAAGGCAGAAGTTCTGACTCCTAAGCTAGTATTCTTAGAGTGCACTACATATTTCTGAAGAAGTTTTTTGTTTTATGCTTTTTTAATGAAGCATTACCTTCTTCACCTTACCCTGAATAGATCTTTGTAAAGTTAATACAGTACAAGTGAGTTTGGCATGAAAAGGGATTTTATTTAAGTGTTTAAATTTCACTGTATATCTGGAGTCACAGTTAATGAGTCCAAAAACATTCAAATCCCACAGTAAGAATTCCTAATAAAATAGGAATGAAATAAATGTTGTGAGTACTTTTAATGATTATGCAAAGATCTTACAGGTATATTGTCCCATTTAACTAATACTTACTTTATGGTTTATATGAATATATAGGATTTAGCTTAAGAAAATTATTTCTTCATTGAAGTAAGTTTTGAAAATTAGGTTAATTTTATTCCAAGTTGACAAGTTATTGAATACAGTAGAAGACAATAATGGGAATTTACAGTAAAGAAGGCAGGGAGAAGATTTTAAGGTCAGTTTTGAACATGTTATATTTGAAAAACTTGTGGGATATCCAAGGGAGTTAGTTCAACGGGAACCTGGTTATATGAAAGTGTAAACACACACACAGTGCTCATAAGAGTGTTATGGCTTGAAAATACAAATAGGAAGTCACCAGCATACAGGCAGCAGCTAAAGCAGAATGTACAGATAGTCACTCAAGGAGTACAGCAGGGCAGAAGAGGGGCTGATAATTGAAGCTGAAAAACATCGGCAATTATGGAGACTAAGAAATGAAAGAAGATCAGAATTAGGAGGAAGTATCGTGGGAGCCAAAAGGACAAACAAATAGTACAGGCATAAATAGGAAATCAAAATATCCACTGGAAATCAAAATATACAAACAATGACAATTAAGCTCATTTTAAAGGCAGCTTTTAGTGTTCTAACCTGATCAGAATGGTAGCAGTTTGATAAAGAAGAGTAAAAAGTAATATGAAGATAATTAGCTAAAAATGAAAAAAAATGAAAGGGGCAATGGCTAGAGCGAAGAAAAAGTTTTGTTTATTTGCTGGTTTTAGGACAATAAAGACCATATTTACATGCTAAGGGAAGAGAGGTAGTCTATATGCAGAATGTTTCTACAGCAGTATAAAGTCAAGGATCTATGCCAGTGTAACTAACCTTTGCTAACTGAAAGAGTTAAAACGTAATTCTGTCTCTCCACTTTCTTTCATTTTACCTAACTGCATTATTGAATCAACTTGTATAGTCCCCATTAATATCTCCTTTAAATTACAGGCCTGGTAGAGAAGTCAGTATAGATATTACATGAGGATATTCTCCAGTCTTTATGATTTCTGTTCCTGCTCCTGTAGGGAATAAGATCCTAAAAGAGCTCTGCACATTAATTTCTATATCCCAGAACTAGAATGTGCCAGATTCTTGTAGTCAATCAGTATGTGTAATAATATTCCATAAAAGATTTCTACATTTAGGACAGACTGAAAGAACTTGAAACAAAAAAACAGAAGATAATCTAAAACAAGTTTACAATGAACAGATTTTGAAGGACTGGTGAATTAGTTCTTTATGTGCTTTGTGAAAGGATTCCAGAACTTACAAATGTTGAAGAATAAGATGGTGAGTTATTTCTTCGGTTGCTTTATAAAAACAAAAACAAAAACAAAAAACAAACATTCAATTTAAGTTTACCTGAAAGTGTAGAGCCACTGCAGGTCTGGCCATCAGCTTACTGAAATGTTCATTAAACTTTGGAGAAAGAATGTCCTGTGATAATGTTTCATAAGGATCAAATGCTTGCTCCTATTTTTTTTTTTAAAAAGAAGAATGTGTTAGGTTTAAAATCTACTAATATGGCAGATTATCTAATAGTAAATTTTTATTCAAGTTCTCAACTAGGTTTCAAAACTTTTGGGGGACAAACAGTAACTTGCTTAAATTTAAGCTTAGAAATTTTCTTAAATGTATGTAATGATCTTGAATGATACACGATCTTAAAACAGGTCACTGAATTTGCGGCCATAAGTTATCCAACTATTAAAATGCTTATCCACATTTACTTCCAGTAAATGAAGAGTATTTATTAGTAAAACAAGGTTGGGATTTGAAATTTCAGTTAGGCTTACCTAGGTTAAAGTGAGTTTACACCGAAGACACTCCAAGGAAGCAAAACCTGGTACTACTATTTTATCCACTCTACACTTTTCAAAATCAGAAAAAGAAAGCAAAGACTAATATATAGTAAAATAACAAGACAAAAATTGTCCATATTTGTAAATGTTTGTATTTCAATAAATTTCTATTACTTGACAATAATTCAATATTCCCAGTGTTTAGTTATAACTAAGAGACTTGTTTCATTTTTGTATTTTAAAAATACTGTATGTTTTTCAGAAAATAACAAATATTGGCAAGGATGAGAGAAACTTAAATTCTCATCTACCAGCAGTAGAAATATAAAATGGTGTAGCTCCTGTGGAAAACAGTTTGGCAGTTCCTCAAAAAGCTAATCAAAGAATTACCCCATGACCCAGCAATTCTACTACTGGACATATAATCCAAAAGAATTCAAAACAGAGATTCAAACAGATATTGTATGCCAATGTTCACTACAGCATTATTCACAATAGTCAAAAGATGGAAACACCATGTGTCCATCATCAAATAAATGGATAAACAAAACGTCATATAGATATACAGTGGAATATTACTCAGCCATATGAAGAGATGGAATTCTGATACATGCTGTGATGGATGAACCCTGAGAACATGTTAAGTGAAATAAGCAGACACAAAAGAATATTGCTAGGATTCCACTTATATCAAGTATCTATTTTCATACAGATAGGAAGTAGATTAGAGGTTACTAGGGGTTAGATCAGGAGGGAGGGAAGAATAGGGAGTTACTGCTTAATGAGTACAGAGTTTCTGTTTGGGATGATAAAAAGGTTTTAGAAAAAGACAGCAGTTGTATGGCTGTATAATATTGTGAATTTAATCAATGCCACTGAATTATATACTTAAAAATGGTTAAAATGGCAAATCTTATATAAAATATATTTTAGCACAGCAACAAAATAAAAATTAAAAAATACACTGTTTTTGAACCATGATATCTTTAAAAGAATAGCAACCAACCTGGCTACAGATTAATATGCTAAGATATCACAATATAAAAACTTGCTAATAAAAATTAAGGCTGAATATTTTGCTTAGGTATCAGTAAGCGAATACTCTTCTACTATCAGTTTAATTGTCTCTAAAATGATGTAATAAAAGTGATCTATATTTTCAAGAAAATATACGAAAGATTGTAACATTAGAAAATCTTTTACATGAAAACAAAAGAAAGCACTTTTATTGTTGTTGTTGCCATTTTCCAACAGCAATAAAAACAGCCGATGAATATACAAAGATGTTCCCCATTAGTTTTAAAAATAAAAGCTTTTCTCAGGGCGCCTGGGTGGCTCAGTGGGTTAAAGCCTCTACCTTCAGCTCAGGTCATGATCTCAGGGTCCTGGGATCAAGCCCCGCATTGGGCTCTCTGCTCAGTGAGGAGCCTGCTTCCCTCTCTCTCTCTGCCTGCCTCTCTGCCTACTTGTGATCTCTGTCAAATAAATAAATAAAATCTTTAAAAAATAAAAAAATAAAAATAAAATAAAATAAAAGCTTTTCTCCCCCTCATTAGACTGGCAAAAATGAATAGAATAACAACTGGATTTGTGGGGGAAAGAGCAGTATATATTAGAGCTTATTTGGAAGTAAATTTGGTAAAATGTTTTGAAGTTCTAAAAATGTCCTATCTTTAATACTACAATTCCACTTCTAGGAATACATCCTAAAATAATTATTAGACTATGAAGACAGTATAAATATATTTGTTGTATATTGTTTACAATAACAAAAAATGGAAACAACCTAAATATTCATTTATTAATAGTAAGGAGTTAAAATATGTTATGGTGTCTCCATATAACATGGTACTTATTCAGACTTAAAAAACAGTGTGAGGGGGTGGGTGAAATAGGTGAAGGGAATTAGAGGTACAAACCTCTAGTGAGTAAATCACAGGGATGAAAAGTAATATAGTCAACAACACTGATAATGTTGTATGGTGACAGAAGAGAACTATACACTTTGCAATGAACACTGTAAAGTACAGAACTGTTGAATTTCTACGTTACACATCTGAAACTAATAAAACATTGTATGTCAACTAAACTTCAACTGATATAATAAAAAAAAAAGTGTGGAAGTCTTTTTATTAGCAAGGAAAATGGAAAATGTTCATGATATATTAAGAATAGGAGACGGGTGCCTGGGTGGCTCAGCGGGTTAAGCCTCTGCCTTTGGCTTAGGTCATGGTCTCAGGGTCCTGGGATCAAGCCCCAAGTCAGGCTCTCCACTCAGAGGGGAGCTTGCTTCCCCCCCGCCTCCCCCCCGCCCCCGCCTGTCTCTCTGCCTACTAGTGATCTCTCTCTGTCAAATAGATAAATAAAATATTTCGGAGAAAAAAAAAAAAGCAGGAAAAAAATAGTAACAGTCTGTTTTTGTAAATACACAGATTTGTATCTATATATAGAAAAATATTTTAAGGATTAAATAATATATGTTGTATGGGGTCCCTGGGTGACTCAGTGGGTTAAAGCCTCTGCCTTTGGCTCAGGTCATGATCTCGGGCTCCTGGGATCAAGCCCCACATCGGGCTCTCTGCTCAGCGGGAAGCCTGCTTCTCCCTCTCTCTCTCTGCTACCTCTCTGCCTGCTTGTGATCTCTCTCTATGTGTCAAATAAATAAATAAAATCTTTAAAATAATATATGTTGTAAAGATAAGTTATCTCTGGGTGTTGCTAAATTGAGTGACTTTCATTTTATACTTGCCTCTATTTTTCTGAGTATTTTTACAATGAGCTATATTATTTTTATAATCATCACTTAAAAGACAAAATGATTTTCACCTTGGGAAAAAAATTAAAATATAAACCTCCTTTTCAATTTTTGGAAATTAAGACCAAAATCTACAAAAGCTAAACAGCTACGGATGTGCCATTAAAAAAAGTCCTAAATGTCGGGGCACCTGGGTGGCTCAGTAGGTTAAAGCCTCTTGGGATCGAGCCCCGCATCAGGCTCTTTGCTCAGTGGGGAGCCGGTTTCCTCCTCTCTCTCTCTCTGCCTGCCTCTCTGCCTACTTTCGATCTGTCAAATAAATAAATGAGACTCTGGGGGGTGGTGGGAGTCCTAAATATTACTACCCAACCAACTTTCACTATAAATATTATCATAAATACACTATAATATACTATAAAATAAGTGTCACTAAAAATATAGACAATGTAATTTCAGTTTGCTACTGGTTCAATCTGAAGTATTGTTTTATAGCAGTCAGGAACATCCTCTAATTTTCACAGAGAATATCTTACTAAATTTTTTAATTCACTATCTAGAACTTCAATGAGAATTACAAAATAGTTTTGTAAACTTACTTCTGCCAAATCTTCAAAACAGCTTCCAGCTAATGGATGAGGACTGCTTTCATCAGTCATTTCAACTGTGTCTTCAATCAAACCTAAAAGTTTCACAGTTAATTCATGTATATCTGAAATGTTACTGAAAATCCTGTCAATATCCTGAAAAAAAGAGAAGTTAAGATACGTGAGGTTGAAATAGTTTAACAATTACTAAATATAAGTAATATAAGTGTTAAGGGTGCATTTTCATCCAACTGCATACTAATATATTCCAAGGCATATATTCTATAACAAAGCATAAGTCCATCATGAATATAAAAGCAAAATTTAAAAAACCTTCTGGATTACACGCAGTAAATTGGGAAATACAGATTGCAGATAGTTTTGTTCAACAATTCTAGAATCTCCTATAGTGAATAAATCTAAGCAACTCTTTATATAGAGAATTCCGGCATTTGAGTATTTTAAAATTGGCTAAAAGGATAAAAACCTTTATCAAGGTTTTACAGAGCTAGTTAACAAAAGCTGGGTTCAAAATGAAGACATGACTCCTAATCCAAATACAATCGAGTTTCATAATTTGTGACCTGTCTCCTAAATTTGGGGATGAATTAAGACTTAATTCAAACTTCCATGTGTGAATTACATCTGAATTAAGAAATGTTAAGTCTTCTGGACACAGACCATTATGACTAATTATGCAGATTATGGTCAACTATCATCACTCTTCTATCTTGTAATGGAAACATTACATGCTATGGAACGTAACAGACCTGAGCATGGATCTTGGCCCCATACCTGTTAGATAAATGACTCTGGAGTAGGTCACTTACTGTGTTTCAGGCACTATTGTAAGTACTTGACATGTAATCTCCTAACAGCCTTATTAGATAGGCACTATGATCATCCTCATTTTTACAAATGAGGAAACCAGCTCAGAACAGTTAAGTAATTTGCTCAAGGTCACACACCTGGTCTATTACATTCATTTGTAAGGTTCCTAGTAGGATTAAATGAGATGGTTTCTACAAACTGCTCTTGGCATATATTAGGTTCTCCACAAATGTGAGCGAGTGTCTTGAAGACAAAGGGGTAGGGCCTAAACGAGTAAATTAAGATTAGTTTTAAGTCACTCATTGCTTTATCAAATATTTGCTGAGTACTATGCTCTGATCTCAGATGGTCTTTGCCTCAAAAGTTTACAGTATTTTGAGACTAAAAAATACAATAGAAAAAAATATAGTAAATATAGTGAATCCATATCTAAATGCTAAAAAAGCTAAAAAGGATACAATATGAAGGGAAAAAAGGAATTCCCTCTTTCTCTTAACCCTTCAGTATCATGAAATTTTTTGCCAAATCAGCACTATCAGTGAGAAGAGAGCCCATAAAAACTAATTCCTGAGGAATGAAAACTAATGGGGCAAAGAAGATAAAATAAGCTACCAGTATCTGCTAGGTATTTATTTTTAGAACCAGTTATACTGTGGTATAAAAGAACTCAAGTTCAAGATCAACCTCTGTAACTAACCTACCAAATCATAATCATTTTGTGTAAATTTCCTCATCTCAGTGAGGTAGAGATATTAATACCTGTTTTATCCATCTCAGAAGAGGTTATAAGGGTCACATAAAACAGACAGTACTTTGAAAATGACAAAATGCAATTACTTAAAGCAGTGTGTCCAGTGGGAGCTGCTACAAAACATTAAACGTAAGTACCAAAAAAAAAAGCGAACTAAAAAACCTTACATTATCACTGAAACTCATGCTTTGGAAAAGAATCAAAGAGGCTAAATCACTTCCTAATCTTAAACACTCAGCCAGCTGTGTCTGCACATTCACTCATGTAATAGTTATTTGGGGGAGGAAGTCAGGAGGTAGAAAAAAAGGCTGAGTACTTAAAGTGAAGGGCAGACACAGACATCTAAGGAAAAATAAGTCATGGGATGAAGGAAGGAAAGGAAAAAAAAACATTTTAAAAAAGACACTATTTGTCTACCTTTATTCCTTAAGTTGACTTTAGAAGCTACAGTAGTTAAGAAAAAGAAGGACAAGGCTCCCATCCTATTTCCCACCACTTCTATCCCATTTTCCAGTGGAATAGCTCTTTGTTTATATGGCACTCTGCATAAACTTCTTAAAAAGTTCCACTGTTAAAACTTTAAGCCACTGCCTTAAAGTACCTACCAAAGACATGAAACAGTATTAAGTCTTTCTTTTCTAGACCATACATCTTTTTCACTATGTGAAAACGAATGATTATAAACCTCAAATCTTGCACAGCAGAATTATTTCATTCCCATGTAGTCCCCCTTTCTAATCAGGGCAGCTGTGTGCACTTGTGTCTAACTTTCACTGTCATGCCCTTAATGTGGAACAATTCACATATTTTTAAAACTATAAATACTACATAATAGAATATTTTTGCTTATATACTCCAAATATAAAAAGTTCTTATTTATGATTCTAAGCTGCTATTTAACTTTTGATTACACAGAATTTCAACTTGGTACATAGAATTTCAAACCAAAAAGGTACTTACAGAAGGTTTAAACAGCTTTCTGTCAGAAAGAAAGGCTTCTCGAAACACTTTTATGATCATATTTAGTTCTCGTAGATACTGCCTTTCCTCTGCAATTTCAGTTCTGATAAGGTCATAGTAGTTTAATTCACCTGAAGAAGTAGGTTCATCTTCACAGAGAGAAACCAAACCTATATCATCCTGATCAAACATGTCCATCAAAACCTGACAAATATAAATAATACCGAAACTTGTTTTCCATACTTTTATAAAATGATCTCAAGGTATTTAGAATTAAAACATTACACAATGAGAGTTGTGTGTATTACAAACTAATTTATGTAAGAAAATTCAAATAAGAGAAATATGAAAAGTTGAAGGGAAAAAACATTCAAAACTGGATATGCACAGATAGATAAATATTTATGGAAATAAGATAAACCTAATTTATATAATATGTGTGTATACACATATATGTGTGTATGTACATACATACACACACATAAACACACATATATAATCGCAAAAAAGAGCATACCTTTGAATGACAACAATCTGAGCCAAAATCCTGGTTCAACCACTTACTCACCTGTGATTACAGACAAGTTATTTATTCTTTTTAAAGCAGGTTCCTTCTACGTAAAATGTAACTGATAAAAAAATTCAATGAGGTGATGTACGTAAAATGCATACTACTATGTCTGATAAAGAGCAGGCATTCAAAGTGGTACTTCTTTGTCCTACTGTAAAGAAAGCTATACACATTTGGAGAAAAAGAAAAGGATACTATTGTGGAAGCACATGACAGAACATAGTGTGATGCTTTTCTAATGCATATTGACTATATCAGCAACAGCTATTAAGCAGTTAAAGAAGGTGCCTAAAGCAGTGCAGGAAGAGAGGACTGTTAGGAGATTGGTTACATACAGGAGAACAGATCAAATAAGAAAATACATTACGAAAAATGGGAGCCAAATTTCTGTCAAAAAGACAGTTACAAACATGAACAAGGGTAGGCTAAAATGAACCCTGTGGTATTAGTTTTGAATTGGAGATATCTGTGAATTCATATATAGATAGATAATTCTTTTTTGGTAGACACAAAGTAGTTCTTGAGTTAGAAGCTTAAGCCTGAGAGAATGGTAAAGCAGCAGATTTCCCAAAATTGTTATACCCACTCAGAAATAGGTCAATAAATACTATCTTCTAAGCAGAACTGAATTACTGCCTGCCTTATAGGTCCATTCCCACCTAAATGTAGGTTGGTGCTAACACATATCACCTATGTTGGAAAATAAACAACTTCTGAAAGTACACATCTGTATTAGTTTTCTTGGGCTGCCATAACAACAAAAACATTGGTAAGAAATAAATATAGATGTGTTGTATACATATAATGTATATAAACACACACAGTCCCCAAATCTGGCCTCTAGAGACCAGAACATGTACACTGTAATAGCAGTGAGCTTATCTAGAACCCAGATCTTGGTTTCTAAATACCATTCTTCACTAAAAGGAACCTGGAGTTTTTAGAAAATGACTAATCAGGCTTGAGCAGCATGTAAAGAAAATTTGAACCTGAAACATCTTCTGTCAAAGGAAAGTGTTCAAAGAATGATACAGAGAGAAGCTAACTTAAAGAAACTCCCACTGGCCAGATCTGGAACAATGTGAATTATCAAAATAAGTAATAAAATAATGGAGAGCATATTAAATAAGAATCCACGAGTCTATATTAAAATAAACAAATGAAGAAATTTCAAGTGCAATGAGGAACAAGATATTCACAATCTCAAAATATTCCACAAAATATTTATTAATTACAAAAGGGAAATTAGGCAGAGAAGCCTGGAAAACAGCCCTTAATCAAGTGATCAAAACGAACGTCACCAGTAAAGGGACAAATCAAAACTGCATGCCATGTGAGAAATGCAATGAAAAGAGTACAGCATTACTTCTAGAATATTCCTGGCCAAAGATCCATAACCTAAATCTAATGAAGAGAAAATATCAGAAAAAAACTAAAGTAAGGGATTTTTTCTTATAGAGCCCAATGTGGGGTTTGAATTCACGATCCTGAGATCAAGACCTTAGCCAAAATCCAGAGTCGGATACTTAATTGACTGAGCCCCAGTAAGGGACATTTTAAACAATAACTAGTTGTAATTCTCAAAATTATCAAGGCCGCAAAGGTTAAAGAATTATGAGGAACTCTTCTAGACAGAAAGATAGATGACTAATTCTGGACTGGATCATTTTGTTATAAAGGACATCACTGGAACAATGGGCAAAACCTGAATGGGGCCTGAAAATTACAGAGTATAATGTATCAAAGTTAATTTCATACTATGGGTATGCAGAAGAATGTTTTTATTTGTAAACTATGTTGGCAACTTACTCTCAAATGGTTCAGGGCACAGGGGAGTATCTTTTATTGTACCTGCAACTTTTCTAAGGTCTGAGAAAGAAATTTTTTTTTTAAAGCATGTAATCATAATTTTAGAAGTCAAAATAGAAATGTCAAGGAATTTCTACTATGAAATTCAAGTGAAAAATGATCTTTGAGACCAAGACACACTAGAGCAGATCTCAATCATAACCACACATCAGAATCTGATGTACAATAAAAGTAGAGAACCACTGGCATGTGCCAAGTTCTAGGGGTCATTCACCCTTAGTGGTCTAGTTTAGGCACCTTATCTATGAAGTGTTCTCCCCCATGCCAGAGGTGATCACTTTCTCCACTGTATCTTTGGCTTATGATAGTTTTTAATCACACTGTGCTGCAATTATTATATTTTTTACAATATTTTTACTTCCCACTAAAATGAATTCCTTCTAACACACGGATTGCTGTCTTGTTCAATGTGGTACCATTAATGCTCAGGACAGTGACTGGCACATAGATACCCAAAAATGTTAATTTAAAAAGTAAAAAAAAAAAAAGAAAGTAGAAAGGAAAGAAAAGGAGGAGAAAGGAAAAAGGAAAGGAAAATAAAGAGATTCAGTTCCTTCCCCCAGAGGCTTACAGTCAGGAAGCAAAGAGGTAACGTACAAAAAAAAGTATTAGAAGCAAGAACACTGGAATTACAGTATTTTACTCTCTACCTGTGCCCCACTGTTCTGTGAAACCAAAGTATACTTTTCAAAATTACTTGTACTTAAAAGTACCTGAATGCTCTGTATACATTTTCTTTCTAAAAAGATAAAATTCTAACTATTTTTCTTAAATTGGCTTGAGGCTTTGGATGTTTTTTTCTTGTAGGTAAAAGGTTCCTGATGGGGTAGGGAGGAGATTCCCATCCTGTCATATGCTGAATATAACATGGTTTGTCTAAAATGCCAGCATTTTGTCTCCCAACACCAGGAATTATAAAAATTATGAATATCAACATGTATAAAAAAGGTCGAGGTGACATATATTCACTATATTCAAGTTAAGTTTAAATACCTTTTAACACTTACCTTATCTGCACACATTGACACTTTAATGTCCTGCTGAGATATTTCATAATGTCGGATATTAAAAACATAATTACCAGCCAACTTCAAAATATCAGCTGAGATATACTCTAATACAGCCACAATATACAAGGATACCTGATAGTCCACTTTGTACCCTAAAACTTCCTGTGGAAAAAAAAAACAATTTAATTCCCAAAAAATGGCACTGTCAAGTATCACTTAGACACTTACAATTTTTTTCCAACATTCTTGCTTACAAAGAAACTTTCTATAAACCAAATGTCTAAAGTTATAGGTATAATAGGATACAGAATGAGCCACTGGTCCCAGTATGAGGGGTTTTTAAAAAAGAATCTAATCTAACATCTGCCTTTAGTATCAAGGAAGAAGAGATTATTGATTTAATATAGAAATCTTGGCCAGGACTTCACTGAAAACCTCTTAATTAATACTTTATCCAAAACCCATTAGACAAGTATCTGCTATCTTCAAGGACCTGTAACCAATATCCCCAAATGACCGTGGTTTGTACTGAGGGGAGGATGTGTACATCTGAGGGAGGAGTTAGGGGATGTCTTGAAATTGCTACCAAGAGGGCATTCAAATCCACATACATCAAATATTCTCTATAGATCAAATAATATTGCGTAGTCTATTTTTCCAATGCACATAAACATATCTATGATAAATACAAATTAATTTTAAAACAGTCAAAAACACCATAGCTTTTGACTACATATATAATATATATATATATATTTTTTTAAAGATTTTATTATTTATGTGACAGAGAACAGGAGAGAAAGAGAGAGAAAGCACAAGTGGGGGAGGGGGAGAGGGAGAAGGAGAAGCAGACTCCCCACTGAACAGCTCAAAGATCATGGCCAGAGCTGAAGGCAGACACTTAGGTGACTGAGCCATCCAGGTGCCTCGACAATATATGCTTGCCTAACAAGAGGTTGAGAATCAGTTAGGGGTAGTACTCAACAGAAGATACCACAAAGATGTATTATTGCTTATCGATAACTTTTAATATTATTTGAAAGGAAATCCGATTTTATCAGTTATTTATTTTTATTTGTGCACACATTTATATATATACATATGTGTATGTACAAGTACATCCAAGTACATACAAGTACATGCACATACTAACATAGACCATGCTATAGAAGTACTATATAAATACACCAATATATTATTAGGTATTATTCATGACAAAGAATTTCCCAATGTTTAAATATTTTTTTTTTACTACCTTCAATGAAGGATGGATTTTGTCCACAGGCAGTAGGAGAGGATTTCTTCGTTTTCGTTTTTCTATGGCAGATTGTGCATCAGCAATAGCCCACTTATCAATTGGATGAGGAAAGGTCTTTTGAACACGTTCCTGTTCAGATCACAGCAGTACTATTGTTAATAGAAGTGTTCATAACTTCTTCATACAAAACTAAATTTTATCATCGCTAATGCTACAGAAAATAGTGACATAACATGTTCGGATTCCTGTAATAACTACTTATTTTTAAAAAGAATCAACAGGACTCTCAAGATTTTTTGCACACAATTCCCATGAGTAAAGAAAAAGGTGAAATTTAAACAGAACACTTTAAGCACAAGCATAATTAAGACGGAATGAGAACTAGGAAAAGTAGTAACATTAGGAGAGATTAAAACCAGTATGTAATATTCACCGGTGATTTTACATAAGGTTCCTAGGGTTAAAATTACTTACCTAGCATAAGCAGTTAACTCATTATTATCAATTATTATACAGCAGTCTCCTTTTGCTTAGAGATTCAAATATAGAGAAGAATTTTAAAAAGAAGATGCCTTGTACCTCTTAAAGGTTCAAGTAGGTGACAAAGCTCAAAATGGCTTCAGGAAACACATCTTCTGCCAAAAACAATCTAAGCCTTTTAGGTTACTATTATGGTTCTTTTAATCTAAAATTTAACCAGTGGTTGACATGAATAATGAGAACTAATGATAGGTGAATCAAACTCCAATTTGTAGCAGGACTTCCTGTTTTCTAAAATTATGTTCTCCTCTTTTAGCATATTTAGCTATTGAGAAGTATGCTTTTTTTTATACTAATGTCTTAAGAGTTGAGAGTAGGGAACCAAATGCTTTAATTCCAAGAGTCCCAAAAAATCTTAAGGGCTCAATTCCTCCAAATTAAGATTTTCCTTCATACTGGAAGTTGCTGCTTTATTATAGAACCAATTTTCAAAAGAAAGGTAATGTAAACAGTAAAATACAAAAGTAATTTTTGAAAGCGGTACTGATATGTATTTCTAAAAACCTAAAAATACTCCCACGTAACTAAGCCAAAATAAGTATTTTAGCACTAATTCACATAATTCTTAGAGGCATGTCAGTATATTAATCAAACAGTAAATATCCTTAAGATTTTTACTAGTCCTTTATTAAAGTGATATTTATATGCAGTAAAATGCACAGATCTTAAGTGTACAATTCAGTGTTTTGGTGAAAAATGCTTACACCTGTGTAACCATCAGTTTAATAAAGATACAGAATATTTCTATCATCTCACAGGCAACCACCATTCTGATGTCTATCACCATTAATTTTAGCTGTTTCTGAACTTCATATAAATGTATCATACCATATGTACTCTCCGAGGTCTGGCTTTCTTCATTCTATATAATGTCTGTGACTTATAGCCATGTTATCGCACATATCAATAGTTCATTCTTTCATTTTATTACTGAATAGTATTCCATTTTATAAATCAACCACAATCTGTTTATTCATTTTCTTGTTGATAGAAATTTGAGTGGTTTCCAATTTTTGGTTATTATGAATAAAACTGCTTGGACATTCATACATAAGTCACATTCTGAACACATATTTTCATTTCTCTAGGTGAAATATTTAGGAGTAAAACTGCTGGGTATAGGGTAGATATACTGTATATTTAACTTTATAACAAACTTCCAAAGAATGTTCTAAAGTGGTTATACCATTTTATATTCCCACTAGCAATGTGTAAGAGTTCTAGTCATGCTACATTGTATTTGGTGTTATTAGTATTTAATTTTGTCCCTTGAAAGCAGTGTGAAACGGTACCTCAATATGGTTTTAATTTCTATTTCCCTGTGACTTAAGAGCTTGAAAGGCACCTGGCTGGCTCAGTCAATCGAGTATGCAATTCTTGATCTTGGGTTGTGAGTTTGAGCCCCATACTGGGTGTAGAGATTACTTTAGGGGCGCCTGGGTGGCTCAGTGGGTTAAAGCCTCTGCCTTCGGCTCAGGTCATGATCTCAGTGTCCTGGGATCCAGCCCTGCATCAGGCTCTCTGCTCCGCAGGGAGCCTGCTTCCTCCCCTCTCTCTGCCTGCCTCTCTGCCTACTTGTGATCTCTGTCAAATAAATAAATAAAATCTTAAAAAAAAAAAAAAAGAGCATGAGCATTTTTCATGTGCTTATTGCTCAAATATCACATCTTCTTTCCTTGAAGTGTCTGTTTAAGACTTTTGCCCATTTTAGGGAGGAAGGTGTCTTTATTTATTTTTTTTTTAAGATTTTATTTATTTATTTGACAGATAGATCACAAGTAGGCAGAGAGGCAGGCAGAGAGAGGAAGGGAAGCAGGCTCCCTGCTGAGCAGAGCCCGATGCAGGGCTCGATCCCAGGACCCTGGGACCATAACCTGAGCCGAAAGCAGAGGCTTTAACCCACTGAGCCACCCAGGTGCCCCAGGAAGGTGTCTTTTTATTATTGTCTTGTAGGAATCAACATTTTGGATACAAATCCTATGTAAGGAATATATATCACAAACATTTCTCCTGATTTGTCACTTACACCTTTTTCATTTTCTTGTTAATTTTATTATTTAACACTTACTGCATTTTGAGTCCTCTGTAAAAAAAAAAATATTTGGTTAACCCCAGGTTAAGAAGATATTCTCTGCATTCTCTTCTAAAACTTTATAGTTTCAGCTTTTATGCTTAAGACCATGATGCATCTTGAATTAATTTTTATATGAAATAGATTTCAAGGGTTTTTCCCTCATAAATTTATCCAGTTATTTTAGCACTTTTTTTGATGAAACACTTTCTTTTCCCCATTGATTTGCCTTGATACCTTTGTTGAAAATAAACTCGGCACATATTCCACATATGATTTCAATGGTTTCAGTTTCCATAATGATTTAGAATGATAAAGATTTAATTTAAAAATCTGTACAATGGTTCAGTGATATTTGAAATATCAAAATAGTTTTTACCTCCACATCTTGAACAGTCCTTGGTTGAGCCATGCATAATTTATTAAGCAGCTGAAAAATCAGCTCTTCAATATAAGAGAGAGATTCTTCATTAGCTGAGAGAGTAGGATGTACTTGCTCTTGAACCTTTAAAAAAAAAGAGTTCACAGTTAAAATACAGGCCAAAATATTTATATCAAAGTCAGAGAATCATGGGGCGCCTGGGTGGCTCGTCATTAAGCAGCTGCCCTCTGCTCAGGTCATGATCCTGGGGTCCTGGGATCGAGCCCTGCATTGGGCTCCCTTTGCTGCAGGAAGCCTCTTCCATTCTGCCTGCTTGTGTTCCCTCTCTCGCTTTCTTTCTGTCAAATAAATAAAATCTTTTTTTTTTTTAAAGATTTTATTTATTTATTTGACAGAGAGATCACAAATAGGCAGAGAGGCAGGCGGGGGGTGAGGGGGTAGCAGGCTCCCTACCGAGCAGATATCAGGACCCTGAGATCATGACCTGAGTGGAAGGCAGAGGCTTAACCCACTGACTCAGCCACCCAGGTACCCCAAATAAATAAAATCTTTAAAAAAAACCTCAGATATTCTTATTTATAATTATTAACATTTTAATGGAATAGTTATTCAAATACAAACATAAAACAAAAGTGGGGGAAAACCCACCTCTAATTGTTGCTCTCGGTAAACATTCTTTAACCCACAGAGCAGAAACTAACAGAAAACTTAAGTAGTCTAAGACCTACTTTTGTAAAAACCAAAAACAAAACAAAAACCTACAGACTTTAATACAGAATATTTTTTAAATTATGCATTTTAAAATAGTTTCTAATTTCCATTATGGCTTCCTCTTTGACATTTAGAATTTAGAAGTATATTTCTTAATTTCTGAACCTATAGTATTTTTTAAGTTCTCCTTTTTACCGATTTCTAGAATAACTGCATTATGATCAGAAAACATACTTGCTAGGATTTCAATCTTTTTAACTTGTTGAGACTTGTTCATTATATAGGTCTAGATGGCGTCACTGACAAACTTAAACATTAAGAAAGAAACTAGAAGAACAACAAAATAGACAAAAAGAAAAAAAGAACAGATTTCCCAACTTTTTGTGAGACTAGCCTTGATATAAAAGCTCAAAAAAAAGATGAAAATAAGCCATTTTTACTCATCAGCTTAGAAATAAAAGCCTAAGTAAAATATCAACTAAATTCCATAATACATATTAAAAAAAAAATGTGACCAACCAAGTGGATTTATCCCAGGAATGTTAAGTCGATTTAATGTCAGATAATGAAGCAAAAATATTTTACCATGCTAACAGATTAAAAAAGAAAAGTAATTATGATAATATCAATGATTTAGGGAACATCTAAAAAGCTCAACATTCATTCATAATAAAAGCTCCCCGTTAATTTAGTAAAAGGGTAGCTATAACAAAACTACAATAAACCTCATAGTCAATGGTTAAATACTAAAAGCTTTCTTTTTGATATCAGGAAAAAGGTAAGGATACTCGCTCTATCATCTCTATTCCATATTGTACTGGTGGAGAGTGCAGTCCAGCAAGAAAAAGAAATAAAAGTGTAAGAATTTGAAAGGAAGAGATTTATAGATGATTTGACTGTCCACTACAGCAATTAATTCTATGTGTCAATTCGTCCAGGCCACAGGGTGCTGAGACATTTGGTTAAACATTATTTCTGAGTGTGTCTATGAAGGTTTCTGGGTAAAATTAACATCTGAATTGGTAGACTGAGTAAAGCAGACTGCCCTCCCCAGTGTGAGTGGACCTGTCTGGTAGGCTGAGTAAGAAAGAATTCTTTCTCTCTGCCAGTCTTTGAGCCAGGATTTTGGTCTTCTGCCTTGAACTAGGACTTGGACTAGGACTATACCACCAGCTCCCCTGAGTCTCTGACTTACTGACTGCAGATTTTGGACTCGCCTACCTTTATTAGAGAGAGACAGAAGAGAGGGAAAGGAGAGAAAGAGAGGGGGAGAGAGAGAGAGAGAGAGTATGTGGGTGTGTGTGGGTGTGTGTGTGTGTGTTTCTGTTTCTTTGGAGACCCCAGACTAATACAGCCATGAAGAAAAATCAAAATATTGTACAGATAATTTTTTTTTAAAGATTTTATGGTTTATTTGAGAAAGAGAGAGAGTGCACGAGCAGGGGGAAGTGCAGAGGCAGAGGAAGAGAGAGAATCTCAAGCAGACTGTGCTGAACATGGGTGAGTTAAGGCTTAATTCCACAACCCTGAGATCATGACCTGAGCTAAAATCAAGAATCAGCCACTTAACCAATATGTCCAGGTCCCCCAAATTATTTTAATTCATAAAAAATAAAATTTTATTTCCGTGGAACACAAAAGATGAAAAACAAAAATCTTAAATAGTATCATTTACAATGGAATAAAAAATATATCATGTACTTTGGAATACATCGTAACAAAAGAAGTACAGATTTAATACTACAAATATATCAATTCTCAAACTGGTCCACAGACTTAATTAAAATCATAGTCAAAACCAAAAAGTCTGTCTGCTGAAATTGACAAGATAATTTCAAAACTTATATGGATGTGCAAAAGGCTAAGAAAATCAGGCAGTTATTCCAAGAAGTAGAAGTACTTACTGTAATCGTTATTGGGATCTATTACAAAGCTACAGTAAGAATGATATTGTTATAATGACAGACAAACAGATGAATGGAAGAAAAAAGAGTCCAGAAACAAGCCCATAAATATACAGACCCTTGATTTACAACAAAGTAGTATTACAGGGTATGAGGGTGGGGTCATGGGAAGGTGGGGAAGCATATAAATAGTGAACAACTGGATACCCATACAGAAAGAATGAAACTCAACTCCGATTCATACTCTACACAAACAACAATTCTAGCTGGATATTTTATTACATAAAGACCTAATAAACTGGTACTATAAAACAAGATATTATCTTCACGACCTCAGGATAGGAAAGGATTTCCTAAACAAGACAAAAAAAATTACTATCCATAAAGGAAAGGCCTGATAAACATAACTTCAAATTAAAAATTAAAACAATGTTCATCAAGACCTTTAAGAAAGTGAAAAGACAAGTATGCAATGGAGAAGATTTATGTGACACATAAAACACAAGGGCTTGTATCCAGAACTCGAAGTTCAGCAGAAAAAAAAAATGATAAAAATCCCAATACAGGGGCACCTGGCTGGCTCAATCAATAGAACATGTAACTCTTGATCTCAGAGTTGTGGGTTCAAGGCCTATGTTGGGCAACAAGTCTGCTTAAAAAAGAAAAAAAAAAAAATCCCTATAGAAAAAAACCAAATCAGCACTTAGCAAAAGAAATTCAAATGGCATATAAGAGCTGTAGATCTTTGGTAATGAGAGACATGCAAATTAAACCACAATGAAAACTATTAACCCATTCATCAGAGAGCAAAACTAAAAAGCCTGATAATACTAAGTGTTAGTGATTATGCAGGACAATGGGAACTCTCAACACACTACCACTGGAGTGCAAAATGGCTCAATAATTTTATTTTTTTATTTATTTTTGGCTCAATCACTTTAAAAAAACTTTGCCATTATCTACTAAAGTGCAAGATATGCCAATACCCTATAATCAATAACACTGGAAAATTTTGTATGTTAACAGATGGCAACTAACCTACTGTGGAGATCACTTCATAAAGTGTGTATATACACACACACACACACACACACACACACACACACACATATATATACCTAAACCTAAGCTAACACTATATGTCAGTTATACTTCAATTTAAAAAATCAAAAACTTAAAAAAATATATGCATACCCTATGACCTAGCAATTCTACTGCTAAAGATATACATGTCTGTTTAGAGCTATGTAGTCCAACACAGCAGACATTAGCCACATATGGCTACTAAGCACCTAAAATGTAGCTCTACTGGAATAAAACAGATTTTAAGTGTAAAATATATGCCAGATATCAAAGATTTAGTATAAACAAGGTATGTCAAATATTTCAACGTTTATATGCATTATATGCTAAAATGATTAGGTCAAATAAAATACATTATTAAACTCAATTTCACAAGTTTCTTTTTACTTTTTTAATGTGCCTATAAGGAAATTTTAAATCACTTATATGACTTACATTATATTTTTATTGGACAATATTGTTCTAGAGAAAGAAGCACACGGGTTTCCTAAAAGACATGTATACAAAGGCTCCCAAGTAACATTATTAGTGATACCTCCCAACTAGAAACTCAAATATCTACTCAGAGTAAAATAAACTGTAGCATATTCATACAATGGAATATTGGAAGAAAAATGAGTAACTATAGTGACATAAAATGTGGCTGTATCTTCGAAATAATATTGGCAGAAAGAAGCCAGACAAGGATACATACAAAGGAATTCTGCTTCAGGGCGCCTGGGTGGCTCAGTGCGTTGAGCCTCTGCCTTCAGCTCAGGTTGTGGTCCTGGGGTCCTGGGATCAAGCCCCACGTCCAGCTCTCTGCTCAGGAGGGAACCGGCTTCCCCCTCTCTCTCTGCCTGCCTTTCTGCCTACTTGTGATCTCTCTCTCTGTCAAATAAATAAAATCTTTAAGAAAAAAAAAAAAAAAAAACAAAGGAATTCTGCTTCAAGATCAAACAAAATGAAGCTATAAAATTTAGAGACACGTTTATTTTATTTTATTTTATTTAAGATTTTATTTTATTTTTTTAAGATTTTATTTATTTGACAGAGATCACAAGTAGGTAGAGAGGCAGGCAGAGAGAAAGAGGAAGGGAAGCAGGCTCCCCACTGAGCAGAGAGCCCAATGTGAGGCTCGATCCCAGGACCCCGAGACCAAGACCTGAGGCGAAGGCAGAGCCTTAACCCACTGAGCCACTCAGGTGCCTCTAGGGACACATGTTTAAATGGTAAAACTATAAAAGAAAAAGCAAGGCAGTGATTACCATAAAAATGGTTACCTTCTGGAGATTTCTATTGAGAAAAATGCTATATTCCTTAAATTGTGTATTTATATTTTATGCATTTTTGATTGCTTTACTACTTCACCATAAATAAGTTAAAAAAGTTGGAGAATCACCTAGCAAACAGAAAACGGAAGGATAAAATCACAATAAAATAAGTCAAAAGGGCCCTGCTAGTCCCCAGCTAATCAATGAAATTAAAACATCAGATTCCTGGATACAAAAAGAATATCCTACAAGGTTAGGGTGAAGGGAAGAAGTGGGTCATATACAACTTATGTATTAGATCAGTTCCAGACTTCAACCTTAACACTAGAAGCTAGAAGACAGATTTCCAACTTAGAATAAGATCCTAACAAACTATCAATCAAATGTCATGGTAAAATGAAGACATGCTTAGACATAACAGGTCAAAAGTTTGTATCTCCCATGCACCCCTTCTCATTAAGCTTTTATAGTTTGTACCACAGTAAAAACAAGAGTATAAATCAAGAGTAAAATATGGTATAGAAGAAATGAAGGAATCAATACAGAAAAAAGGCTAAGGGAGTATCCAGGATAAAGTGAAGGGAAATTATGAGAGATGTACAACAGGCGTAAGGTCACCAGTCCGGACTACAGAAGATCAGAAGACTCTGGGAGAAACTGTCTCAAGAAGATGAAATGGCTCAGTCAAATAATTTGTGACTCTTTCTTTTTTTAAAGATTTATTTATTTACTTTAGAGAGAACAGGAAAGCATAAGGAGGGGCAGAGGGAGAGGGATAGAGAATTTAAGCCCACATGAGGCTTGAACTCACAAGCCTGATCTCATGCACCCCAAAGATGTGACTCTTGATCTCACCAGGGTCATGAGTTAGAACCTTACACTGGGTGCAGAGATTAGTAAAATAAATAAAAACCTCAAAAAAGATTAAATTGGTAAGAGCATCTGAAGAATCTAAAAATCTTAAGAGGATATTTAGACAACTGATAGAGAGTTTAAGCTTGAATTAGTAGGTACATAGAAAACTACACAAGAAAACAAGACTATTACTAATTCCAGTAAAAGTAAAAGGTTAAGTAGGAAAGAAAAAGTGGTGTATATGTAACAGCATTTACAGTCATAATAATGTAAACTTTGAATACTAATCCAAAAAAACCTAACATATAACCATGGCATGGGGTGTGAGGCAGGAAGTATATATGTATGATAAGGTGTGTATGGTGGGAAGAAGGAAATATAATGTGTATTAAAGAATATTAGGGTGCCTGGGTGGCTCAGTCAGTTAAGCACTGACAATGGATTTCAGTCCAGGTCATTTTCTCAGGGTTGTGAGATCGAGCCCTCCTTGGGCTCCACACTCAGTGTGGAGTCCGCTTGAGATTCTCTGTCTCTCTGTCCCTCCTCCTGCTTGTGCATGCTCTCCAAAATAAATAAAACCTTTAAAAAAAGGGGGGGGGGCGCCTGGGTGGCTCAGTGGGTTAAAGCCTCTGCCTTCAGCTCAGGTCATGATCTCAGAGTCCTGGGATCAAGCCCCCAGGTTCTCTGTTCAGCAGGGAGCCTGCTTCCTCCTCTGTCTCTGCCTGCTTGTGATCTCTGTCAAATAAATAAATAAAATCTTTAAAAAAAAAGGGGGGGGGGATTTTAAATCCTTACCTTCCATTAACAGATAATGGCCAAACAGAAAGATCAAGAAACAGCAACTTTTTTCAACACTCTAGTGAATCACTTTGAAAAGTTAAAAGTGACTGTTTCTGGAAAGCAGGAAATTTTGTGACTGGGAGGAGGTACTGCTATTTTTCTTATAAACCTCATAAAGTTAGTTATCTTTTTATTTGCAGGAATAATTTTGATAAAATACACTAACTTATAAAGAAACATAATATGAACTAGGAAGTGCGAAAAAGGAGGATACATAAAACTAGAGATAACAAATACTACCCTTTTAAGGACTTTGGGAAAGAAGAGTTTAAGTAAAGGAGTTAGATATTTATAAAGGACCAATATCCAAAAAGCCAGGCTTTATAATATTTCTTTACAAACTCAAGATCTGGGGGAAGTAAATATTTTCTCTTGCATCTTACACTTCTTTAACATGACAAAAAGAAACTTAATTACATCTTACCATATATTTCTATTAGATCAATAGAATTAAGAGACTTCTTTTTTAATAAAAAGAAAAGCATTTACATTGAAGTTTAGCAAGGGCATTCATAAGGCTATTTCTTAAAACATCCTCCATAAAATCCAAGTGCCCTACTCAGTGAAAGTGATTGTGCATGAGAATTAAGATAATGTCTAACTGGGATGGATTTTTTTCCTGTGATTATGATTTTGGTAAATAACCTGCAAAGCAATTTTAACATTGAGCATCAAAATGTCTTACGCCAAAATTCTTAAAGTAACTGCCAATATGAAGTCATAAAAAATATATATATAATGTTAAAATCCCACACATAAATACTAATAAAACATCAAGTTGATAAAGAACCATACTTTGTAGTCGCAATGTTTACTATCTCAGCACCCTATGAGACAGTAAACAAAATTACCACACCAGAACTCACCCATCATAGTTTTCTGAAAGACTACTCAGAAAAAGAGCAATTAAAGTAATTTTCAGTCTTTAAAAGTAGATTAACAAGTCAGACCTGTATTTTAGTTACACCATATTTTCAAATTGCCAGAAGGTATTTCCTTATACATACTATAAAAAAGAACAGTCGTGATATTATATATAGATCCATGTATAAACACAAATAAAAATATTAAACTTTACATTTAAATGTTAATTACATTAAATTAACATTATGTTAATTTTAAAAAAAGAAAGAAAATGAAAAAAGCAGCTATAAACCAGAAGAAAATCTCTGTAGAACATATAATCTGATAAAGGATTTGTATTGAGATATATACAGAATTTTCAAAACTTAACAATTCAAAACAAGCAACTCAATAAAAATGGGCAAAAGACTTGAACAAACACTTTACCAAAGAAAATACATGCACAGTAAATAGCACGAAAAATGCTCAACGTTATTAATCAATGGGGGAAAGCAAATTAAATCCATAAACATTCACCTCCTATCTGATCCAGCCACTCTTTGATAATTACCCAAGAAAAAAGGAAATGTATGTCCATAAAAAGACTTGCACACAAATATTCACAGCACTTTAATTTGTAATAGCCAAGATATGAAAATCAAAGGTACATTAATAAAGAGATAAACAATGGTATGGTAATATCCACACAATGGAATACTATCAAACAATAAAAAGGAGTGAACTATTAATATATGAAACAAAATGGAGGAATTGCAAAATAATTATGCTGAGTCAAAGAAGCCAGAAAAATAAAAAAAGAGTATATATTGTATGATTCCATTAATACAAAACTCTAGAAAATGCAATCTATAGTAATGGAAAGCAGATCAGTAACTGCTTCAGTACAAGAAATGGGGAGGGAGGGAGAATTAAAGAGTCAGAGTCGAGAGGAAATTACGGGCTGAAGGATATATTCAATATTTTAATTGTGATGGATTCACTGAAATATACATACATAAAAACTTATCAAACTGTATTACTTTAAGGGGCGCTTGGGTGGCTCAGTGGGTTAAAGCCTCTGCCTTGGGCTCACGTCATGATCCCAGGGTCCTGGGATATAGCAAGTCCTGCATCAGGCTTTCTGCTCAGCAGGAGGCCTGCTTCTAACTCTCCCACTCCCCCGGCTGGTGTTTCCTCTCTCACTATCTCTCTGACAAATAAATAAAATCTTAAAAAGAAAAAAAAAAAAATCTCACTCTACTTAGCTTAATATTATAAAAGGGTTTACCATAAAATAATCAAAACATGTAGAGAAGACTATTAATGGAGGCTAAAATTTTTGTCATTAAAATTTTCTTCCAATGGAATGAAATAGCACATGATCTGGAAGTACATTCCCATACAGGCAGGCCATTAGCCTGTAAAGCCAATAAAGTGCAGGCTAAATCACTGGTTTCCAACTTGTTCCAATGGCAAAGCATTTGGAAGACACAGTGCTCCTAGCAGAATGTGAAAATATTAACAGACTAGTATTACACCACAGAAAGCAGAAGTAATATTAGTAAAAATGACTATAAAAGTATAAACTACAAGCACATATCTGTAAGAGAAAACAAAAGATATCATAACTCTTTTTCCTGCAAAACCTCTCTATCTCTTGTTCATTTGTTTTACCTTCTTCCATTACTCATTAGCAAGCAAACAGCAGCAGTCACCACATCACAGACTTCAGAAAAACTTATGAGAGAAAAATAAAATTGAAATTGAAAAAAATTAATATTGGCTTTTTCCCTCTGTGAACCAGGAGAAGATCACTATTCTAAATATGCTTTATTCAAAGTTTAAGGCTCCCTGGGCTAAGTACCCACTTCCTTCAGCATACTACCAAAACTACCACATGTACTCTTTCTTAAAGAACATCTGCCACAGGATCACCTGGATGGCTCAGTTGGTTAAACATCTGTTTTCAGCTTTGGTCATGATCCTAGGGTCCTGGGATGAGTCCTGTATCAAGCTCCCTGCTCAGCGGAGAGTCTGCTTCTGCCTCTACCCCTTCCACCCTGTTCATGATCTCTCTCTCTCTCAAATAAATAAAACCATTAAAAAAAGAAGAAGAAATACTAAAAGGCAACAATACCTTATTTCACTCAAGAGAAAAAATTCAAAGCAAGTTTTCACACCTTAACTATTTTTCTATCTTACTATTAGAATTCAGAAGTGAGATGGCTGGCATGTGACATGTATTAACACATTCATTTGACTTTGTCTCAAATAAGATAAATATGATGAGGCTGGTTGGCTTGACAACTAAAACTAACTTTACCAATTTAGTTATGTGGTGGATATTTTACATTAAATTAATGAGTGTGGTAGGCAGAATTCTGAGGTGGCCCCTAGGATTCCTACCCCTTGATGTACATGCTGTGTGTACTCCTCTTGAGTGTGGGCAGGAACTGTGAATATGATGGGATATCACTCCTATAATCAAGCTACCACAGAAGGCAAAAGTGACAAAGGTCCCTAATCAGTCGACTTGGTGTTAACAGAAAGATTATCATCCTAGGTAGGCCTAACCCAAATCAGGTAAGTCCTTTAAAAGTAGATCTAGAAGTATGAAATAAGAAACAGCTGCAGATGCATTCCTGTTGGCCTTGAAAAAGCAAACTGACATATTACAGGGAGGGTCATGCGGCAAGGAATGGCAGCAGCCTTCTAGGAACTGAGGGTCTCAGACCTACAGCTGTAAGGAAATGAATTCTGCCAATAACTACATGAGTCTGGAAGAGGACCCCAAGCCTCAGATGAGACTGCAGCCCCAGATAAAACCTTGACTAAGACCCTACGTAGAGAACCCAGCTAAACTGTGCCTAGACTTTTAATTTACAGAAATTGTGAGACAATAAATTTATACTAAGCCCCTAAAGCTTGTAATAATTTGTTAAACAGCAACAGAAGATGAATACAATGAACTAGATATACAGCTCCAAGGATTCAACGAAAATATGTTTAAAGAACATATACGGTAAAATACATGTTACTAATTAATATCATCATAGCTAAAGTATATTAAAATTAATATCGTTTTCATTTTTTCAAGCCTTCCTGGATATATGGAGCTAAACAAAGTATCTCTAAGCAAAAAGTAACAGTTATACGTACTAGTCTTTTGGCAAGTCCTGGAAAAGCTAGAAAATGAAAAAGTGAATAGCTCTGAAGACCAGGTAACAAATCATTCTGCAAGTCAGGTGGTTTCCAACTTTTTACTTGAGACAAAATTGCAGGAGAACATAAATAAGTTACTGGCTGATATATTATTAAGACTCTTTTTGACAGATAACAATATAATTTTGTCATATAATTTGAAGAAAGTTTAAAAAATGAGCTTGAGGGGTGCCTGGGTGGCTCAGTGGGTTAAAGCCTCTGCCTTCGGCTCAGGTCATATAATCCCAGGGTCCTGGGATCGAGCCCTGCATAGGGCTCTCTGCTCAGCAGGGGGCCTGCTTCTCCCCCTCTCTCTGCCTGTCTCTCTGCCTACTTATGATCTCTGTCTGTCAAATAAATAAATAAAATGTTAAAAAAAAAAAGAGCTTGATTGCTTTAAATTCTTCTTCTATTTGTGTTAACAAGGATTTTCGGGGCTTATATCTACAGAAGGGAAACAGGAATAGAACTGATGCTGAACTGTGACTCACAGTTCAGGAGGAGCAAGACCCTACCTCATTCTAGCAATAATAGTCACCCATGAAACATGAACTAATTTAAAAACAAGGTAGAGAGCTACACAGATGTCACTGAATAATGCATATTCAATAAAGCTTTATAATTACTAATTTTTCAAAATCCATGGCATGTGTGTTCTTTTTTTTTTAGATTTTATTTTATTTATTTATTTGACAGACAGAGATCACAAGTAGGCAGAGAAGCAGGCACAGAGAGATGAGGAAGCAGGCTCCCCGCTGAGCAGAGAGCCTGATGCGGGGCTCGATCCCAGAACCCTGGGATCATGACCTGAGCCAAAGGCAGAGGCTTTAACCCACTGAGCCACCCAGGCGCCTCAACATGTATGTTCTTTTGCTCAACTATATTGTATTAGCAATTCACCCTAAAAGAGAGATATTTTTAAAGATTTTATTTAGTTATTTATCTACCTACCTATCTATCTGGGAGAGAGAAGAGAGTGACGGAATGAGAGGGACAGCATGAGTAGGGGTTGTGAGGGAGGTACGGGAGGGAGAGGGACAGACAGTCTGATGTGGGACTTGATCCCAGGACCCCAGGTTCCCAGGATCACAACCTGAGAAGAGGGCGGACGCTTAACCAACTAAGCCACCCAGGAACCCTTATCTCTGCCACGTTGAGAAAAGACTGAACAAGGGCAGAAGAGAGACCAGTTACAGGCTATTTTAACATTCCAGGAGATTGGTGATGGCCTGGCCCCAGGTGGTAAAAGTGAAAGTATGAAATGGTGGTTGAATATAGCTACAGTTTTTAAAGTAGAGCTAAACAATTTGCTGACAGATTACACAAATTAGGAAAGGCAGGATTCAAGAATAACTCCAGATTTTTATCTGGAGCAACTAGAAGGATGCAGAAGCTGGCCATTTACTGATAAAGGATACACTACAAAAGCAGCAGGTTTGGGTGGGGGGAGAAGGAGATCAGTATTGGTTGAGATGCGGAAGTATCAAGAAAGGAGTTGGTTACCCAACCTCAGGAGAGAGTTCTGAGCCAGAAATAAAAATATGAAAATCATCAAATACAGATGACATGCGAAGCCATGAGGCTGTATGGGATCTACAAATGACTGTAAATAAAAACTTAAGTCCAAAAACTAAGCAATGAGGAGGTCAGGATAATGTAGTTTGGGAAGAGGAGGAGGACTTGACAAAGGAGAGGACAGAAAAGTAATAGCCAGAGGGAGAAAACCTGCAGAGGTTGGTGTCCTGGAAGCCAAACAAGGAAAAGATTTCAAGGAAAAGGAGGAGTTCGACTGCCAAATGCCGCTAATGGGTAGGTTAAGAAAGAATTAGAAAGTGCTATGTAAGAGATAATGTTTGAGTTTACAAAGTGATTTAATGAAGAAAACAGGGAGAATGAAAACTTTATTTGCAAGACAATACTAGTGCTCACATTTAGATCTTGATGTTATTTCAAAGGCTTTCTACCATCATATGTTCTCACGTAAAAGAAGATAAGAGTTTTAGGTTGTTAATTTTTAACGTGACTACATGAGATAATGCTAAATCCATTAGTTCCATTAAAATTCCTTCCTGATTCAAACATGCAGACTAACTGACAATATAATCAAACTACTGTTCCCTGAAAGAGAGGCCATGGTTAATATAAAAGACATACTTGATTTATGTCAAGTGGTAACACAGGTAATGCTTTGCACAGTCAGCATAAAACACATTAATGGAATATTATTGCTCCATATATACCATACCAAAATTAAACTGAAAATAGGGGACGGCTACTAAATCATAGCTGACAGGGAGCTAAATGCAGCAAGTTAAAATGCATTCCTAATGCTCATCCAGTTCTGGCTGAACCCCTTGGGTCAGTTTGGGTCATTATTAGTTTGGAATAATTCCAAGTGACTCCCTGGAGTCACAGTTCTACTGTTTTAGTCAGTGGCTTTAGGAAATCCAGAACAGGCCTGACGTCACAAAAAAATCATAGGATATCCTATTCATTTCTAGCTTTCAGCTGGAGTGATATTTTAAAAAAGCAATTTTGATCAAGTTAATCTAATTATTTTGTTACATAAATAACACTACAGGGCTCCTACTCTCAAATAGAAACCTCTTAACCTGGTATACAAACCAGCTTTTTCTTTTCACTTGGTTTTAGTTCTTTGTCAAGTCCTCCTCCTCTTCCCAAATAATTCACCTTTCTACCTTTCCCTCAATCTCAAATCCTTTCTGCCCGCTTTCTTTGTTCTGTTAATTCCTATTGATCTTGCAGATAATTGTTCTTTACTGTCTGTCCTTCTCAAAACCTCTCCCACACAGACATTTAGTTTGGAAGCTTTAGGAGAACAGAGGCCTTACTACACAACCTCAGTATCAACAGTAGTACAGGACACCCATGAGGCACTCAATAAATATTTGAATATATCCTCCAGAACTCAGCACAAATGTTATCTCCCTAGAGAAGCCCTCCTTGACCCTCTTGTGTCAGTGACACCAATTTTATTTTCTCAAAGCTCCCTCTACTTTTCTTTTGGGCCCGAGAAAGATCCAGAGCAGTCTTCTAAAATGGCTCCGAGAGAGAGTAACAAAGGCAGAAACACCAGAATCTTTCAGCGTTCACAAAAGCATTTCTAAACCAAAACCTCCTTCCTTTTTCTTCCTTGCCATATAGACTGCTATTTAATTAACTAGATATTGTCTTGTATATCTTATATTTTAGACAGATACCTAGAGCAAACCGTAATGTCTGGGGTGAGGAGTTCATATTTAACCTGAATCAAAGTCAGGAACAATTCAACCACTTCTTTCTAACTCTCTATGACACTTTTAACTGCAGAGAGAAAGGCAACAGACATTTTCTTTTCCACATTTAGCGTGGTGAAGAACACCCAAAAGAAAAGGCATCAACAAGGGAAACAACACGGATGAAAAACGTCTAATAAAATTATTTAAAGGCATGTCTTCCATACATAGAATGCTAAGACTGATTTTTTTCAGCATAAAATCAATAGCGCATACCAAAGTACCGAAGGCATTTCAAAGACACAGGTAATAAGTTGCATTTACAAGTATATCCCACACTCTTTTTTTTCCTCCCAAGTAATATGATAGCTTCAGTGTTCTTGGGGAGTAGTGGTGAGGGCATTTATGTTTCTGGCTCTTTTAAGGGAGATACATAATTCAGCAGTAATGTTAACAATCCATGTATTATCCATTTAGTAATGTTATTTCCCTCAGCCTGACCCTTTGTAGTTCTTTATGAATTTAAATGCTATACCTGAAGTAGTTTTAAAAGTTAAAAACAACAACAAAAACTTTAAGAACAAAAACAAAACAAAAAGTTAAAGAACACATTTCTATTTCCAAAATTACTTTTCCGTAAATCTATTTTTCAATGTTTGTGCTTTTATGTAGTGAGACAAATATTTAATGTTGGCTTAAAGAATCCCCTGAGGTTTCAGGGTCAACAATGGTTGGTTTAAAGAATCCCCTGTGGTTTTAGGGTCAACTTCACCACGTAATCTGATTTTCATAAAAATTAGCCAAAACTTGAAAATAAGCAAAAGACATTACTAGGTATCTTTCAGTACAATGCTGTGCTCAAACCTCTGAATACTGTCTATTGACTGAGCTATTTTACAAATCTGTGAGATTAACATTGAGATTTTTATCTGGTACAGATGCAAATAATTTCAAATCAGTAGAAAATACAATCCAAAACTTATTGTTCATGTCCCTATAGGATATTAACTAATTTTGTATCTAACCCAACAATCTTAATATTCCTTTATTAAATTGTCTATAAATACCTATCTCCTAAAATTTTCATATGAAGTAGCTTTAACATTAACTTATGAGTTCCCCTATTAGGTAATAAGTTGAATCAAAATCACTGACACACATTCATATATATTTGCAAGAGTCATGATTTTACCTTTCAGAAAAGTATACTTTAAGTTTCAGAGGTTCCACCAAGATGCCCAAGTAGAATCTGATAGAGGCAATTAAACTATTCTGTTCTTTTCACACACACACATACAGATATTACCTACATAACTCTAAGCTCCTAACTGCTAGCTATCTCATTTATATAAACCCACACCAAAAGGTTTAGAATGTTCAGTGTTGATGGTAAACAGTTAAGAGCATGGCTTTTATTCATCTTTATTTCATCTTAGTTCCAGCATGGTGCCAGGTACCTAAAATGTGTTCAATAAATATTAATATCAATTAAAGTTCAATTAAAAAAACACAGGGATAAATATAGAGGAAAAAAGAAAAAAAAGTTACAAAAGTATTCCACATGTTCAATGAAGAAAAAGCCAACTGGAGGAGAAAAATCCTAGTAGACCAATACTACCACTACAACTAATCCTAGTAGTCTGTAACTATCTGTTAGCTGGAGGAAGGAAGCAAGCCAAGTTCTTAAGTAAAGACAAAACCTTCCTTGAAATGGCAGGATTTCCCATTGTACAAAGGTATGGCTGGCAGGTACAGACCGGAATGTAACACATCCTACAAATGAAGAGTGAACCTTGAGCTCCTCCTGAGCAGTAACTCTTAGCAGGCACCATAAACCTGCATGTTGCAATACCACAAATATCCAAATGCCACAGAACTGGACATAATCCAGTTATTATTAACACCAAAAATTTTCCAAAAAATTCCACAGGAATATATCTCAATTCTGTAATAATAGTAAATTAATGAATTAAATGGAAATTGCTTTTTGAATTGAGTTCACCACAAAAGACCAAATTTTCTTAGATGTATTTATTCCATAAGCAAAGGATCTATGAGAACTGTACAAGACAGTACAGATCTACAAGACACCCGAACTCCAGGTAAACAAGAACAGCATATAAAGGCAAATTAACAGTCTCAAAGCAATGGACTAAGATACTTGTTCTGGCTTTGTTTCCACCCGAACCTGAAGAAGTAAATCTGTCTCTGTTCATGCAGGATTATTAGGGTCAAAGCTACCTATGGAATAAATTATGCAACACACGCTCAAATGCTATTTGCTACCAGAAAGGACCAGTAGGTAGATACTTGCATCCCACTGCCAAAAATACATGCCTACCTGCTAACTGCACTCACCTTCTGCTGAGTGCAATTACTCACAAAAGAGTCAATAACTATCTCAGCATATCCCCCTTTACTTTTCAACTCCAGACAGAGTTCATTATCACTACTCTTGGCATACTTGCAGTTCTTTCTCCCTCCTTGTAGAATCAGGCTGCCCCAGGAAGTCAAGTCAATTAACTTCAACACCTAGTATACCAGTGAAATGATAACTGCCCCCTAGTTACCTCCACCACCAAGTTCTCAAAAAAAGACTTGACTTGGTGTTTGGCCCAAGGCAGGCAATATCTCCTTGTAAGAATTATGGAAACGATGGAAAATCTGAAACTCCAAATGCATGAGGAAAATGTTCTCACCTTTAAAATATACTTCTTCATTTGCAGAAATTTGTTACTTGAAGATTTATTTTTCAAGTGCAGTCTTTCAAATTACTGGGTTTTATTAATTATTTAAAATTTATTGTTATTTTGCACAAAATGCAGACAGTACTTAACGCCCTGTATCAATGGCAATGGAAGCCTATGTTCAGCAAACACGATGCCTAATCCTGCAGTCTTTAAATTTGTCTTGACCTTACAAAAAGGTTTATTTTAAAAATGATAGTACGATTATTACCTAAATTCACAAACGGAGATCACCTACAGGTGATGTGATCTCTTGTAAGAGAGATGCACCCAGGGTATACACCCAAACTTGACAGGTTATTTTATGAGATGCACCTTTTTTGCCCCCCTTAAAATGATTCCAAGATCTAAACTGCACCCAGTGAAGAAACACCAAGTTTTCCAGGCGAAATCTCTTGTAAACGGATAGGACACCTTTCGCAGGAAGTGAGGGAAGCACTTGAAATTTCCCTCAAGAATTGTAAAAGGAGTATTACGGCCCACTGACATTTCACACGTGAAACACAACCATGTTACAAAAAAGCACCGCCTCGTGAGTGGACACCCTTGACAAGCAAACTGCCTAGGCGAACACCCCCAAAGAACCTGATTAAAGGTAATTACCAGGCCTGGAAATGAACTTTTGTTTTAGAAACTATGTAAACACCAGCGAAGACTTTCTCTTGCCCTAATCCAGCCTGAGGACAACAAATTGGCCAACGGCGGAAGTTGCTTGACGAAATGACTGCAACATGAAATCCATTTTTATGATCATAACAAAACCTTCCTTCCGGGGCCAGGCAAAAACTTGAGAAAACGTCCTTTTGGATGCAACAGGCAATTCTGAACCCCCCCCCACAGCCAGCCACTGAGCAAGAGCTTGGCCCGCAGGACCCGAGCACTGGGAGGACGTGCAGAAGCCCCGTTAGAAGCTCGCAGGGGCCCAAGCCGGGCAACCCCCAACCCACCCTCCCCCCCCTGCCAGCCGCCGGGCTCAGCCGACGCTCCGCGGCCGCCCCGGCACCTCCCTCGGCCCCCGCGGCCGCCCGGGCACCGGCACTGACCTTCCGCAGGGCCGAGACCAGCAGTCCCCGCCATTTCGGACTGTTCTCTTCGCTGAAGAACTCGTACGGCTGCGGCGCCTGCTGCATGGCCCCGGCCGCAGCGCCTTCGCATCAGGGGCGGCCCGCGGACGGAGCCGGGCCGGGCGGGTGGCCTGACAGGCAGGGCGCGGGCCGCCTCGCCTCGCCGGCCGCCGCCGCCTCCCGCCCGGGCCGCAGCTACGGCCGAGGCGGCTCGGGGGCGGCGCCGGCGGGTGGGCGGAGGCTCCGGGGGCGGTTTCCTCGGCCCCGGCGGCCTCTCGCGCAGCGTCGGCAAAGGAAGCGCCGCGGCCGCAGAGTCCGGGTGACCCCCCAGCTGCGACCGAGGCGGCGGCCTCCTGTCCCGGCGGCGCTGGCCCGCTTCTTGGGGGGCTCCTTCTCCTTTGTCTGGGTTCGGAACCCGCGCGGGGTACGGCTGACCTCGCCCTTGCCCCAACTCCCGCTACGGCCGCGGCTGGCGGAGAGCAGCGGCGGCAGCTTGTCTCCTCATTGCCTCACCCCGCCCTCCCAACAGGCAACGCCGCCTGGCCCGCCCGAGTCACCTCCGGAGGTCTCTGGGGACCGAGCGGACGTGCGCGTTGGGAGAACAAGCCACACTCTAGCGCGCAGAGCGCTAGCCACTGCTGCCGCCCCCGTAGCAGCCGCGCACAGCGCCCCGGGGCCGCAGCCCAGCTCCCGGCTCCAGCAGTCGCCGCTCGGCCCGCCCCCTGGGCCCGGCGCTCATTATCCTGGGTCGCCGGAGAAGCCCCGCACGGAGCATGCGCGCCGCGGAGCTTGGCAGAGGCGCCGGCGGGTCGCTGGGTTGCAGAAGCGCGGGGGCAGGCGCTGGGAATCGGACTGTGTTGGGGACTTCCTGGGGACCTGTTCCAGACGGACCACCCAAATGACTGTGTTTTACACAAACGCTTCCTTCACTCGACCTTTCCAAGACGATCCTGATTCAGTGCCACTCTGAGCCCCACTACTGCAGTCAGGAGAAGCAGTTGAGGATGGGGAGGGAAAGGAGCATTTGGCCGGATTAGATGTTTGACGTGTGCTCTCCAAGGCTGTTGGGTATAGAGGAGGTAATTAACTATTTCATCAAGTGCTGTTTTGAGGAGTTAGGGAATGTGAGACGTGGAAAGCCCTCAGCACACAGTGGGATCAGCCACCAGCAGCAAGGAAGGGAAAAGGAAGAGCACGGTGAAAAAACAACTGTACCTCTCATCAGTAACTCAACAATTGTCCTTTCCCAAAACACACATCAGTTTGTCATTTGGCAGTCAGAATGACAGAGCTGGAAAGCTCATTTTTCTAACCCAAGTATTCACTGAATCACGAATTTCTTCTAATAAAGTCACGTCCACATTCCCATGTACTTGGGATAAAAAGATAGTGAAGTGCTTTTATTTCTCCAATTTTCAGTCAGTGATGGCAAAGACTTCGGCTTATACAAACTGTCTTTACTATCTCTTCTCTTCCGGAACTCCAGCTGTATACTACTAGGCTGTCAGACTACTAGACTGTGCTTGTATTATGGGGTGAAGTTGTTAGTGGAAGTTTCATTCTTGGCCAAGGATATTGGAAACCACGTCTTAGCCAAATCTGGCCTGAAAACACATTCTGTTTATCTAGATCTACATTTAAATTTTAAAATTGTTAACATTTTAAAGTCAAGAAATTTTTTAATAAAAATGGATTTCCATTCTCTTGACAAAAATCTCACAACACTGGGCCCTGCTGCATTCCTGCAAAGGAATAATCAGCAGGCAGTGGGTAGTGGCTGCCCTCTTTAGAAAAGTATGCCATCCCATTTCCAGTTGGCTATACTCCCTACCTGGCACTCTCCACCCTTTTATGTAACCTGCCTAGTCTCTACAGGCTTCTGAGTTGTGATCTCTAAGCTAAGCAAACAGAAATGTGATCTATGTGCATGTGGGGGATAATCTAAGAATGACACCCGTAACAATCCCAATGAGACAAATGGGCCATCCAGAATAAAATGTTGGATCCATACCCCACACTCCACACTATGATAAACTGCAGAAGTGTCAAAGACTTAAATGTAAAAAATCAAAACCATAAAATAATTTGTAACTTCAGAATACAAAAGACCTTTCTACTATGAAATAAAATGTAGAAGATTGAAAATCTATTTTTAAAAATGAATGGAAAAAAAAATCACAAGGTAAGCCAAGAGACAGGTGACAAATCGAAAAAAATATTTGCAACTCATTTCTAAATAGCTGGTTTCCTTAATATCTAAAAGGGTTCCTACAGGGGCACCTGGGTCACTCAGAAAGTTAAGCATCTGACTTGATCTCAGCTTAGGTCTCAATCTCAGGTCATGAGTTCATGACCTGAGTGTAGGGTTCCATGTGGGGCCTACTTCAAATAAATAGTTCCTACAAATTAGTAAGACCAAAACTTGAGGAGGAAAATGGATAAAATATATGAAAAAACAGTTCACAGAAAAGGAAATATAAATGTCTCTTAAATGTATTGAACATGGGGATACCTGGGTGGCTCAGTCGGTTAGGTGTCTGCTTTTAGCTCAGGTCATGATCCCAGGGTTCTGGGATTGGGACCCATTTGGGGCTCCTTGCTGAGGGGGGAGCCTGCTTCACTTTCTCCCTCTCCATTGCCTGTTGCTCCCCTTGCTTATGCTCTCCTTCTCTCTCTGTCAAATAAATCTTTTTTAAAAATTTCCAACCCCATTATAAACACTTGCTTAAAGTGTTAAAAAAGAAATGGACATATTGGGGGTGCCTGGCTGGCTGTCAGTAGAGGCTGAGACTCTTGATCTCAAGGTTGTGAGTCTGAGTCCCATGTTGGTGTAGAGATTACTTAAAAATAAAATCTTTTTAAAAAAATATAAGTATTGGGGGTGTAAGGGTAGCTCAGTGGGTTAAGCATCTGTCTCTGGCTCAGGTCATATTCCCAGGGTCCTGGGATCAAGCTCTACCAGCAGGGAGCTCTTTGCTCAGCAGGGAGCCTGTTTTTCTCTTTCTCATTGCTCCTCCCCCTGCTCTCTCAAATAAATAAAATCTTTTTAAATTAAAAAAAAAAGGAAGCATTAAACATATATAATACTTGATCATAAATCTGAGTTAAAATTAATATGCTATATCAATTATTTGATAAATAGTAATTTTATCTTTTTAGAACTTAGAATGGCTTTGGGGAGATAACTTGAATAATCTAAGCACATCTCAAATTTTCAAAGGCAGAGATAATGTACCACTAATATTCTCCCACTGAAAGGCATTTTTAAGAAGGGCTTACTCAACATTTCTCCCATTTTCTCTCTCCTACTTCCTCAATTTATTTAAAGCTACAAGTGTTGCTAGTCAGAAGCAAACCAAAGCAATGCCACAGGAAACAATATATGTCATTGTCACTCACTTTCATGGTTTGTTGTAGCTAACTCTGGTCCTGTTACAGTCCACCTGCTGAAAAGAAGTTGGAGCAGGCTCTCAGACAGATCATTTGCCCTATAACCCTTATGGGAAGCTTATGCCCAGAAACTCAACCCCGTAAGAGAGAACAGACCAGATTGTCTTCCTAAGAGAAACTAATTATTTATGAAACTCCAATTTGATTTATTGCCCCCCCCCCACCTCCTGCAAAGCATTGTGTGTTTTACATATTCTGTTACGGAACGGAAACAATGTTCCCTGGTGCTCTGGGGTATGAAGATGACACTGAGGTCAGCCACATATTGCCACCATTACCAAATGGAAAGCCATTTTCTTAAGTGGGGAAGTGCTCTACTTTTTACTTAAAATATAAACCTCATTTTTTTTTCAGTTTTTTTTTCATTTTTTTTAAGATTGGCTGCTATTTAGAGCTATGATAGTTCATGTTTCACACACTAAACATTTACTTGAATCAGAGTTTTTATGAAACTAAAAATTATGTGCACAACACTAAGGCTCATTAAAATATTTTAATATTAATTTACATTCTTCTTCTTTTAGAAGTACACAAAACTTTTAAATAGCATATCAGTATTACACAACAAACCCAATTAATATAAATATAAAATGTTTTACAAACATAATAACCTACACATTCACTTTCAATAATTTTTTCACTTGTATTTTTTGGGGGTATAATATAGACCCAAATGGAATAGGGGTTGCTTTAATTAGGATAGTTATTTTTGTAACTTCAGTCTTTCACAGCTTAGTATATATGCAATCTCACTGTTTATGAAATAGAGAATTATAAAATTTTCCATCTCTTAATAGTCTTGTAATGGAACAAAAAAATATCTGTGTGGCACATTTCTTGGAGGAATCAGTTGTTATGAAGAACCATTAGGGCTGGTTTCTTCTGTGAGTGGTTTCTGAATGCTTTCAAATAATTGCCTTGTCTATACCTGGGATGTGCTACTTCTTGAACATGAGCTGGTGATACAGCCTTTCAAATTAATGGTTGAGGTAGTTCAAACAATGTAATCACTGAGGCTTGAAGTGAAAAGGAAGAAAACAGAAGTTTTTCCTATCAGTCAAAATGCACATCCTTACTTACCTATCACACAGATTTGGAAAAATAAGAGGAAAGAAAGAAGAGTAGAAGATTAATCTTGAGAGAGCATATATATGAGGGAATGAATGAAAATGTTTCACCTACATGATGGTTCTGTAATAGAAGTTTTCCCAAACAATAAGAAGTCATAAATTCATTTATATTTCTATTTTCTAACTTTCTGAACTGCAAGAATCATTTCAACAGATACCACACACATATATACAATATACAGTACTGGCACTGGGCCATAATTTGAAATACTCATGAAGTACACATGAATGTAAGGCACTTTTGCGGTTTACAAAAGTGAATGCCTCAAAGTTAGGTTATTTCCCCCAAATGAAGAAATATCCTCATAAAAGTTCACAGGATCCCTGAAAACTAAGTAGGCATGAATAATTAGTGATCTTGGCCAAAGTTTGAGAAACTTGGTGAATGAAAAACAGAGATATAGAGGTAAATAATTTTTTAAATTACAGAGTTCTATATATCAGTGTTAGGATCCTAAACTTGCTCTCATAAAAACCTATCAGTTCTAAATCCTAAGTTCTTTTTTCTCAACCACAAAAGACTATAAAGAGTCAGCAAGAACCACCATAGTGTACTGCTGTTTGGATTTAGTGGTAATCCCAAAAGACTGGAAATAATAAAGACTTTACGTTTCTATTGCAAAGTTATTTCTTACAAATATTATAGCTAGATAGAATCTAGCTACTTAAAAATGTGAAATTTCATATATTTTCTTTAAATCAAGAATTTTAAAATCCCAAATACAAATAGTGTTGCTCCAAATAATGTGAGCTTTCCTATGACTCTTCAAAACTAAAAGGAGGTTTGCAACCTACAATATACTATATTTTCTTGTTTAGCAGAGAATAAAAAGCTTGGAAATCATAAAGCCAAAAAGTTAAGGGAACAATCAATTTTTTGTGACATCATTCCCAGAAATTCTAGAAAGTCAAATCTCTAGATCATGGTTGGTAAGGACAGGTCAATAACAAAGGGATTCAGGACAGATACAACTGTACCTTGCTTCTTTATTCACAAAATGAAAGAGGATGGACTTTAAAAATTATTATTTCTGTATTACAGCATTCTAACAATTCAGTTGTTAGGATACCTAAAAAGGAGATTTTCAAATCATTTTCCTTAAATTAAAGGATGCAATTAGTATATTCTTGTTGCTGAATATGGAAATTAAAATGTATACCTAGCTCCTTACATTATTTACAATTTAAATCTTTGTTGCACTTCATCTGCAATCATTCCAGAAATTGCAAGAGAAGAAGTAGCTGCAGGGGAGGGTGCATTTCTCACATGAAGAATGTGATTTCCAATATCTCCAACTCCTCCATCAAATACAAAATCCTCTACCAGATTTCCATCTCTATCCAGGGCTTGGGCTCTTACTCCAGCTGGACCTCTGCAAAACCAAGAGTGATAGTCAACTGTCTGGAAGAGATAGGACACTTTACAAAACAGTGGTTTCAAAGTATTCTTAAATCAATAAAGTCTTTATTTTTCTAAATGCACAATTACACAGAAACCCAATAGGTTTGTGTTGAGCCAAAGGCTATTAGTTTGTAGCCTGTCAAATATATCCTTAGCCTAGAGTACGTTACGTGTTACATGCCTGTCACATAACAGTGTCAATAAATGCTTACCAAAGAATACACAAATATTTACTTATAAATATTTGTTTTTCCCCAAAGTAGCAGATAAATCCACAATTAGAGCAGATAAATCCACAATTAGAACTGATGAATTAATTTTGGTTTATAAGTTGAATTTATTATAAAATCAGTCAATGGGAATAAATAAATCTCTTCTAATATAAAACAATAAAAATAGGAGTTATGTATGTCAGTTGCATTCCTAAATATCCACTACAGAATTTGATTTATTTTTGCATTTTTTTAAAAGATTTTATTTATTTATTTGACAGAGAGATCACAAGTAGGCAGAGAGGCAGGCAGAGAGAGGGAGAAAAGCAGACTCCCTGCTGAGCAGAGAGCCCGATGCGGGACTCCATCCCAGGACCCTGAGATCATGACCTGAGCTGAAGGCAGAGGCTTAACCCACTGAGCCACCCAGGTGCCCTGCATTTTGTTTTGATTGTAAATTAAAATTGATGGAGAGCAGTATCTGCAAATGCCAGCAAGTTATTTTTTGTAGTTTGTTTTTATTTTCAACAGTTTAGCCTTCCCTATCAGGTTAGCCTTCGATTAAATGAGACAATAGGATGGGGCGCCTGGGTGGCTCAGTGGGTTGAAGCCTCTGCCTCCAGCTCAGGTCATGGTCCCGGGTTCCTGGGATCGAGCCCCATGTCAGGCTCTCTGCTCCGTGTCGAGCCTGCTTCCCCCCCAACCCCGACCCCTGCCTGTCTCTCTGCCTACTTGTGATCTCTGTCTGTCAAATAAATAAATAATCTTAAAAAAGAGAGAGAGAGATGATAGGAAAAGCAAAAAATGAATTAACTTGGCAGCATGTTAATATGGTAAGAGCCCTTACGACTGAAAGTTCTGCTTTGTAACACTTGAGTTCCTAAATTAGTTTTTTTAAAGATAGTTAAAACTAACAGATGAAATTCGAAAAAAAATATTTGTGAATCCAAAAGTACCTCCCTTATACAAGACTAAGCAAGGTTGTGTCATATATTGGATTCGTGTGCAATGCAGTGGCCAAGAACACCCAGTTCCTAAGGGTAAGACCTAAGGCAAGCCTGCCCATCATGGAATTAACTGGCCGCAGGTTGCCCGAGGCCTTCAATCTGTTACAAATGAGCGAGCTAGACACCACTGTGGGGCTTTATGAGTCCTGAATTCTTACTGGGTTGCTGAAGATTCCATGTACAAATTCTCTGAGGTTATGCTCATTGATCCACTCCATAAAGCTATCAGAAGAAACTCTGACACCCAGCAGATCACCACACCACAAGCACAGGGAGATGTGAGAGCTGATATTTGCAGGCCGCCAGAGCCAAGAGCTCCGGCCTTGAAAGGGTCATAAGTTCCAGCACACTATTAGAGGGTCTTGCTGTGTAGAATGGACAAGACGTGATACTCTCCAGCTCCACCATTACTGCTAATAATATCTGTAAAATTCTTACCTAATAAACAGTTAGGACAGTTATGTCCCTTAAAGTGTTCTTTGTCTGTTAAAATGAGTTGTCTGCAGATTGTTTCATGAATGCGCTGGCAAAATTATGAAAGTTGAAGTACAATAATGTTTTAAGACTATTAAGTGATGGTGTATTTTGTTTCTAATAAACACTTTTGTCTTTGCTTTATCTTATTAGGGAGTTTATAGGCCAGTGTTTAAAATGCTCTTTGGGGGCACCTGGGTGGATCAGTGGGTTAAGCCGCTGCCTTCAGCTCAGGTCGTGATCTCAGGGTCCTGGGACTGAGTCCCGTGTCAGGCTCTCTGCTCAGCGGGGAGCCTGCTTCCCTCTCTCTCTCTCTCTCTGCCTGCCTCTCTGTCTATTTGTGATCTCTGTCTGTCAAATAAATAAATAAAATCTTTTAAATAAATAAATAAAATGCTGTTTGGTATAAGAGGTATAAAATAAATTCTGTAAAAGTGGAATGCAGAAGCTAGCCATGTCATTTGTTGGTGCATATAATGAAACCTACTCTTTGCTGGGGTGATGTAATGCTCTGCTGGTTTAGTCTCAAATGGCTGTTTTTAGAGGTCTGGTAAGAACAAGCTTTTTAAATTGGATTTTGCTTGGGAATGTGAAGAACATCCTAATCTTTTATCATGATCATATACAGAATAATAAAGCTAACCAGAGCCCACATTTTGAGGTTGAATCCACCATTCTACTTATATAATGGCTGCTTCTAAAAGAATAGTTTAAAAGAATGCCACCATTTTTAGGAGAATTGAATAAAGCTGTTGTAAGAGGGTTCTCTTACAAACGAAAATAAATCCTGCTTAACCTAAAAACAACAACAAAAAATTACCTCCCTTGGAACTGTTCAGAAAACGGAGTTAGAAAATAGCTGTCTTAGGGGGTGCCTGGCTGGCTAAGTTGGAAAAGCAGGCAACTCTTGATCCTGAGGTTGTGAGTTCAAGCCCCATGTTAGGCATAGAGCTTACTTAAAATAATAATTAAAAGGAAGAAAGAAAGAAAGAAAGAAAACAGCTGCCTCAAACACACCATAAAGACTCAAGAAATCAGGCAAAAACATTAAACATTTGGGATTCTGGGCCAATGAAGATTAAGTACTTAGGAAGACAGAACACTAGAAGAGCACTGCCTTCTAATGATATTAAGATAATGATCATAATAACTAATAACTATTATTTACTAAGTGCTTTCCCTGTACTAGGAATGCTAATTCTCACAACAACTATAAGAGGCTGATACCATTTATATTTAACAGCAAAGAAGCACAGATTAAATAACTTACCTGAAGTTACACCGCTATAACTGTTCCTTTGTAGAGAGGTAAATAAGAAGTACAACAAGAATATAAGGTTCTACAATAAGGATATATAATCTGCCCTCTGGAAGCTTGCAGGGAACCTGGGCAGGGGGGTTTTGGGGTATAAGGATTTCCAAGGAAGAATCAGATACAACACTTAGAACACAAAAAGAACCAGATTGAAGCTAACATTTCTTTGGGTAAGGACATAGATCAGCTGATACACTGTGTTATCAGCCAGCACATGCTCCATTTTATACATTCTGTACTTGTAGCTTATCTCAGCTCATCCAAGCAGCACTTCTCTCCTATTTTCCTGAACAATGCTGCTGTTGCTCTTAAGAGCATCTCTGGGAGTTTTCTTGTCCTGCTCCTTTTATCTGGCATAAAGCCAACACGTAGGGGACACACAATGGCAAGACTAGTCCTTGATGTTGAATGATCAAAATAAAAACTTCCCTCTCTTACAGAGATTTAGTTAGTACATTCCCTTGACTTCCCCTTCTAAGCAAATACAATACTGATTAACTGCAATTACAAATATGTCTATACTTAATTTACTTCTCTTACAAACAACAATTATTTTCTCAGCGTTCCCTCCAGCCCAAGTGTTCAAAGTGTAATCCAAAGTGTAAAAAACAATATGCAATATTGTTTTTCTAAGGATCTCTCTTGAGCTCAAACTAAAGTTAACTATTTAACAGGAAATGTTTAAACTACAAAACTCTTTGTGTTGCCTCTTCAGCACTTAAAGCAACTTCAGGGTTTTTTTTTGCATGATTACATATAGGCATTCCCCAACAGAACACCTCCTCTTGACATGAGCATTATAACGTGAAATTTCAGGTAAAATAAACCATGAATTTCCTAAGGGCCAACATCTTATACACCACCCCTACTTTATCCTCATGTCTAGATTTGTGCCTTGTACATACTAAGTACTCAATAAGACTAGAAACTTTGTTTTTTCACTTCTAATTTTTTTTTTAAGATTTATGTATTTATTTGATAGAGAAAGACAGCGATAGAAAGAACACAAGCAGGAGAAGCAGCCTTCCTGCTGAGAAGGGAGCCTGACATGGGACTCAATCCCAGGACCCTGGGATCATGACCTGAGCTGAAGGCAGATGCTTAATGACTGAGCCATCCAGGTGCCCCAACTTCTATTTTTTTTTAAGCAGGCAAACTATACCCAGTGTGGAGCCCCATGTGGGGCCAGAACCCAGAACCTTGATCCTAAGATCAAGACCTGAGCTGATATCAAAAGTTGGACACTTAACTGATTAAGCCACCCAGGTACTCCTCAACTTCTAATTCTTTAAAATTTTATTTTAATAGCTGAAAGAAAAGCTAGTGTATTTAATATTTGTGAATTCAGCTACATTGGGCAGTTTAGTGCTATCTATAGCCATGTATTTTGCTATATTTACAGCTAAATTTAATTAGCCATGTATTTTGCTATATTTACAGATAAATTTAATGGGAATGTAAACTCTAAACCCTTAAATATGTCTAGAAACAAAAGGCATTCCTTCATCTAAAGAGTGCTGTCTTTATTGCTTTACTGTTCTGTGGCAGGCATTATCCTGTGAGCTGGAAAAGAGCTATGAAAGGCTACAATTGACATCTTTGACCAGTTCCAAACAGGACAATTAAGTATTTTATAAAACTCACCATGGGATCTACTGTTAATCTAAAAATAGAAGTTCACATGAGCATATTGTATGGGGAAAGTAAACTACTCCACCTTAATTTCCAAACATGAAGGAGGGATATTTTTGTTACTCATCCTCACCCTAAATGGACTGACAGGAGAACATGGTTTTTCTATGCCCAGTTTCTGAATTTTGTTGAGAACTTGACTTGGGGATTAGAACTTTCTGAGCTTTTGTATATATTTTCTGAGGGCTTGAATAACACAAGCATTCTGTAATGGGAGTTGTGGAGTCCTATACATATTCAATCAAGTATTTTAATTGTGTTATTCAAATCTTCTAATGTTTTACCTGCTTGATCTATCTTCTATCAACAAATGGGTCTTAAAATCACCACAACTGTGGATTGGTTGATTTCTGATTGCAGTTATGTCCACTTTTGTTCTACTTCATATCTCTGTTATTATATGCAACAAGTTTATAAGTGACCTTCTTTATCGCTAATAATTTTTGCCTTAAAGTGTATTTTATCTAAAATGACTAGTACTCATCTTTCTTCTTCTTCTTCTTCTTTCTTTTTTTTCCTTTCTAAGATTTTATTTATTGGGACACTTGGGTGGCTCAGTTGATTAAATATCTGCCTTTGGCTCAGGTCATGATCCTAGGGTCCGGGGATTAACCCTCATCTGGGTCCTTGCTCAGTGGGGAGGCTGCTTCTCCCTCTGCCTGCTGCTCCTCCTGCTTGTACTCTCTCTCTCTGACAAATAAATCTTTTTTTTAAAAAAAGACTTCCTGAGATCATGACCTGATCCAAAACCAAGAGCTGGACACTCAATCAGCTGAGCCACCCAGGTGTCCCTACTGATCTTTCTTCTAATAAGCAATCTGCCTAGCAGATATGTGCCTAGCACATAGATGAAATTTTTTAATTCAACATGACAATTTCTCTCTTAACTACTAAGTATACCTAAATTTATTGTAATCACTGATGATTTCTGCCATATTATTTTATGTTATTTAACCTGATTTTTCTGGCATTCACAACCACATGAATTTCAAGGGATTTTTATATTTTCTCCGGACTCTTGAGTATTTTGCAGTGTGAGGGTTGCCAAATTCTCTAGACTAGTTGCTCTTAACCAAGGGAGATTTTGCCCCCTAGAGGACGTTTTGCAATGTCTGGAGACATTTTTGGTTGTAACTAGTGCTGGCATTTAGTAGGTAAAGTCCAGAGACACTGCTAAATATTCCATAATGAACTGGACAATCTCCCACAACAAAGAATTATTTGGACCAAAATTTCAATACTGCCAAGATTGGGAAGCCTTGATCTAGATGACCTTAATTGTAGGAATGTCTGGCTTTCACCTTTGCCTTTCACAATGACATACATAGTCTCTAACTATCACTCACCATGAAAACATCTTGCCTGAAAATTTACTCTAAAATTCCCCCAAATAATTCATTTTTTTAAAATGAAATGTGGGAAAAAGAGGGGATCCTGGCATATGTGTCTTCATCTTTTCCACTCTTAAAGTACTAGCAGATAAAAACTGTTAGTTTACCATGTCAAAATTAATCACAGAAAAAAATGAAAGGACTTCAGAGCTAAAATTAAGAACCTGAGAAACTATCACTTAACAATGAGAAATTTATATACCTAGGGGAGCCTGAGTGACTCATTCGGTTAAGTGTCTGTCTTTGGCTCAGGTCATGGTCTCAAGGTGCTGGGATCGAGCCCCGTGTCAGGCTCCCTGCTTGGCAAGGAGCCTGCTTCTCCCTCTCCCTCTGCCTCCAGCCCCTGCTTGTGCTCTCTCTCTGTATTGCTCTCAAATAATTTTTTTTTAAAGTAGAAATTTATATACCTAGTACATGTATTTGACAGATTATAACTTTACATTCTAATCCAATGTTCATCAGTAAATTATTGCCCCAAAAGTTCTGGCTAAGCAGTAGGAAGTCAAGCTGGATGCCCTTCAGTGGCAATTTAAGGATACACTCTTAACCTAAATATCCTACTGACAGTGTAGCTTTAGTTCTTTTGACTATCTAAAACTGCTTAATATGCTTCTCCTCAAAATTAATGATAGAACACTTATGGTTTTACTGCATTGAGCTGCAAGACAGGCAGGACTTGATTTTCAAAATGTAGGAAAGTCAACTGATCTTATTTTATTATTATTTAACATTGCAGGCATATAACAAGGTACAGAGAATAACATAATAAACACCTATTTTTTTCTTTCTTTCTCTTTTTCTTTTTTACCAAACAGCTTAAGAAATAAAGCTCATAAGGGGCGCCTGGGTGGCTCAATGGGTTAAAGCCTCTGCCTTCGGCTCAGGTCATGGTCCCAGGGTCCTGGGATCGAGCTCCGCATCCGGCTGTCTGCTTGGCAGGGCGCCTGATTCCTCCTCTCTCTGCCTGCCTCTCTGCCTACTTGTGGTCTCTGTCTGTTAAATAAATAAATAAAATATTTTTTTAAAAAATTAAAAAGAAAGAAAGCAAGCTCATAGATATGACAGAAGCCACTTATGGAACTCTGATCCCATCCCCTTCTCTCCCCAAAGGTAACCACTCTCTCGAATTAGATGCTTATTACTTCCATGCTTGTTACTATTTTCACATAAACAATATAAGCCATAAACTATATATGGTATTGTTCAAACTGATATAAATGATATCAAACATATTTTCTATAAATTCCTTTTTGCTACTGATAATTTCCTTCTTTTAATAGCTACAGGAATCAAGAGAAGGAGTGTATGGAATTGCTGAATGTGTCCAGCTTCTCTGTCTCCAAAGAAAAATCCTCTGATCAGGTTGAATTTATCCCTAAATGTACCTGTCTACAGAGCTGTGTGCCCTTTTCTACTACATGCTAATGAATCTGGAAAATGAAATTCACATTCTTACATCCAGATACAGGAATACTCACCAAAACCCAATTCTACAACATAAAATCCACTGGTCTAAAGAGTTTTCCCCAGGCGTCTATGAAAGGGTGGTAATAGAATATGGGTAGTGAATTCACTGCAACTGTTCATATACAGAATTCACTATGTCCACCTATTGTGGACCTTTTTGTTTTTGTTTTTTAATTTTATTTATTTATTTGAGAGACAGAGAGAGAGTTAAGGAAATGAGTGGGAGGAGGGGCAGATGGAGAAGCAGACTCACTGCTGAGAAGAAAGCACAATACAGGACTCAATCCCAGGACCCTGTGAGCGTGACCTGAGCTGAAGGTAGATGTTTAACCAACTAAGCTACCCAGATACCCCACCTATTGTGTTTTTTAAGGAATATTAATAGCAGTAAAAGAGACCAGATTTGACCACTCTATTTTCAGATATAAAACAGAAGAAGACTGCTAAAGCAGACCACTGAAAACACACAAGCCTTTATTTATAGGTGAGTGAAAGAAAAGAAAGCCTAGATCTTTTTATCCCTTCAATTTCAGGAGGTGAGTAGAAGGAGTGAGAGAGATATGAGTAAAAACATTACCTGGGTTTTAATAGTTCTTCTAAGGATTCAAAGAGGCTGGTCTGAGAATGATACCTTAAGAGTCAGATTTAGACCATGACGCTCAACTCCCCTAGGGGAGACAGCTGACATGATTACTGCTCTCTTTCCAGGCAAGTTCAGCAGCTGTTATTGAGAAGACAGACACTCAGTGCCCCAGAGATTCATGGAGGGATGGATTCATGGACGGAGAGTACTTCAAAGTACATTGCTGATTAGGCCTAACAATAGCTTGGTCAGGGAAAATGATGAACACCCTAAAATATCACCAAACAGAAAAAGAAAATACGCTTGGGTGGTATTTAGGACAATGTACAGCTTAAGTCCAGAAAGCCTTTTATCCTTGAGAAAAAAAGTTATCCTTCCTTCTTGAGTTATTCTTCCTTGTCCACACACCCCTGCAGTACTAGGACTCAGATTGGCTGTTACCACACTACTTCCCACTTCTGGCCTGCAAGTACAATTCCTGAGTGGAGCAGGATCCAAGAAAGAACAAAAAAGGGAGAAAGGAAGACATCACGTATAGAAGTATGTCTAAAAGGTTGTAAAAAGCAATCAAAATGTAATATTTTCTGTGTTTCTTACCTAGGTAACATGATGATCAGTGATCTTACACAGAATTAAAACCAAAAGGCTTTGCAATGACAAGAGTGAGTAGCCAGGGAGATTAAAAAATTTCAGGCAAGATGTTTTTATCATGAGTAACAGCTAGACATGAAGGTTAAGGTGGCATCACAATACAGCTGCGGTGGACAGTTCAGTATAATGCTGTAAGTTGGTCAGAAAACTGTAAACGCGCGTACCTCAGGCACTAAGGGCCAGGATACAGCATGGCCAGATGCCTGCACTGCAACAACTCAACAGCTTGCTGGAAAAGAGAGGGCACACGTGGGCACGCGGACTCTGCAAGGGTGCTTATGAGTCACCAAGTCAGAACCACCTCCCAAGGTCACCTTGGTCATGACCACATTTGCAATCCTTACAGCTTTTCCTTACCTCAGTATATCACTGGTAGTAATTTCAGGGATAAACTTTTGAAGGTGCTTCACTGTTGCACTGAGAAAACAGGCTTTATACATTTCATTGACTCCATAGGAAAAATTCTGGAACACCAATTTAATCAAGCCACTGAAAGAAAAAAATTTTATGGGAGAAAGGAATTCTTTATTACTATGAAACATCTTTACAACTATGAGATTTGGGGAGGTGGCATCACAAAAATATAGGCAAAATCAGAAAAAAAAAACCCACGTATTAAAAGTAAATCAACTTTTGATTTACTTGAAGAAGGAAACTTCATCAAAGGAATACCTTCCAAACTTAAATTCCTAGGAATGGTTTCAAACTGGAATTCTATAATATCTGCCAACATCAAGGTTTTCTAATGCAAATGTTACACGCTTTCAAAATCACACCTAAAAGGCATTAACAGATCTTTAAGTCAGAGTCATAAAGCAAATGGAGTACCTACTTTTCTTTAGTCAGCCAGAGGTAAGATACTCCAGGTCCTCAAGCAGGACTCTACGGAGCCTGTGTGTACATATATGTGTTTTTATAAGCACACATGCTAGGAAGCCCCATCCTAAAATCTCTGTTTCAGAATCAGTGAAGGGTGAAACTCAAGTACAGCTTAACAAGCTTTCTAATGATTTTGATGTGAAAACCTCTAGAGTGCAACACTCTTAAAAGGACCAAACAAAATACCTCACTGAGTTATTTCTTACAATAATAAAGAATCTGCTATCTAGGTCAACACAATTTATTGTTAGTTTTCCATGAAAGGAAACAACTTTGTTATCAGCAATTTCTCCAGTGGTTTTCAAAATAATGGTGACTGACTTGAAATGATCTTATCAAAGTAAGCCACCTACTGATTTTGAAAGAAACTTTTTTTTTTCAAACTCAACTAGAAGATTAGCCAAACAAGATTTGGATTGTCAGATATGTGTTTGTCTCTTGATCTTGTTCTTTCTGAACAAGACACTACCCTGGCTCATGAGAATTTTCTTTTTTCTTTCTGTTTCTCTTTTTTAAAAGATCTTATCGACAGATCGAGACAGACAGATCAAGAGCCAGAGAGCACAAGCGGAGGGAATGGCAGAGGGAAAGGAAGAAGCAGGCTCATCCCTGAGCAGGGAACATGACAAGGCTCGACCCCAGGTCCCTGAGATCATGGGATCATGATCTGATCTGAAGGCAAATGCTTAACCATTTGAGCCACCCAGGTGCCCCCGAAATTTCATGAAGTAGTTAAACCTTGTGTTTATTCCACAAAGCTCTTAATCTGGATTAATAAAAAAATCAATATACAATCACAAATATGAGGATTTACACAATGGAATATCAAGAAAGATAAAATTTCCCACATTAAAAATATAAGCATATAAAATATTTTTTGTCATGTAAATAAAGTTACCTCTTGATAATTACATCCATAACATCTCTGGCACTGAAGTCAAAGGGTTTATAGCCTTCTCGTTTAAAGGCAAGAACCGCATTGGGCCCTAGCCAAATAGTGCCGTCCATCCTAGGTGTGAAGTGAACTCCTAGGAAAGGAAACCGGCTATCTGGGACCTATGGATTTAATATGTCGAAGAGTTATCATTTCATATTACATTCTATTATACATGTAAGCACTAATCTGATAATATAAAACACTTTCTTCTGATGTATTTTAGTTGCATTACTTTTGATCTGTTACTCAGATATTCCTTCCTATATTTACATGCTTCTGCCTAGAAATGTCACACAGGAAACAGTGATGCTATTGACATCAATATACACTGTCCCATGTGTTCCTCTTTCTGGATTAAAAAAAAGAGAGAGAGAGAACTGTCCTAGGTCAGGTTATGCCCCGCTCCCCAGCCCCTCAGCCACAATCTATGTGGCTGGCAAGTAAAATCAGAGCCACCAGTAAAAAAAAACACTCATTTATAGTATAGGCTTTTAGAAAGTGGAAATGCTTTAGATTGAAGCAGATGAAATGTATGTTTTGGCACCATCAAAAAACATTAAATAGCTCAATAGCAGCAATTTCATCTGGTTCAACTTAGTAGTTTCAGAGAGAAGAATAAATTCTTCATATAAATCGCTCTGGCTATACCATGAAACTACAGAGCGGCCACATCTCCTTTTCTGCACCTATCAGTACGGAATTGAGAAAATCAGCTGGGTATCTGGGCATGCTGTAAAGGAAAGTTCTCTTATGAGTGCTCCTTCCACCAGAGAGGGGGAAGAATTGGGTTCTTTCTTGATAGTCCCTCCCATAATACACTCTGCTTTCTAGACAGGCACTTGTAGGCACTTAATTACAATTTTATAACCATGATTTCAGAATAAAGATTTAGGGATTTAATGACAAGAGAAATAGGTAAAATGCTTTTCCAAAAAGCACTTCAAGACAACCCTTAACTTCTGACCCAAGTATAAGTTTTTGTTTCATTCCCTTTTTGCCCACAACCATATGGGGAAGGGTGAGGAGGCAGAAGCATCATTACCTACCGGATAAATATTTCCTTTTACAAGATAGCATTTTTCTGGCTTCAAGAGCAGGTAATCTCCCCGGAATGGTACAATTTGAGGATCAGGATTACAACCACTCAACTCTGAAATACGGTCCGAGTAAAGTCCTGCACATGTCACAACATACTGACACTGAACTTCCTCTCCCTAGTGCAAAAGAAAATAAAGTAGGAAGTAGAGAAAATAGAAAAATAGAAAATAGAGTAGGAAGTAGAGAGGAGAATAGGTCAAGGGGGGAAAAGAGATGATAGGAAAGATAGGGTATAAAAATTGACTTTTTTTCTTTTTATTTCTTTTAAAAGAGGGAATTAAGTACAAGTATCAGCAAAATAAGTTCTTCTGCATTTAGACAGCAGCTAGAAACTTATGGTACTAGCACGTAAGAAGATATCACCTTGAATTTTTTATTTAGAGGTAAAATCATTGAGCTTGTGAGGATACTTAAGTTAGACAAACACACACCCCTATTTTACTAAGACCTACCATGAAATGTAACTATTGTAAAAAGAAGCAAACTTCATTTAAATGGATGGCTCCCACCAATATGGCCTTGTCTGTATTTCAGATTTCTCATCTTATCTATGAGTAACTGCCCTCTTACTCTCAGATTGCTTCACACTCAATAACCTTGCTCAATTCCAACCCACCAACGAATTTCTCTTTCCTGATCAATATATACTTTGCAAACTGAGGCTAGTTTTGAAATCTCATCCTTTCAATTCACATTACTGAGAACACACACTATAGTTAAGGAGATTACTAATCTTAGGCTGCTATAATTTCCCATAAATTTTATTTTGTGATCGTCTGCATATTTGTTGCTCTACTTTGCCAGCATTAGCCAATTTGTCACCCTATTTCTTAAATGAATTCATTTAACCCCAATTCCCTACCACATTTTAATTCCCACCTCTTTAATTCTTAGAGAATAAACAATTAGCACCTCCTTGCTCTAGGTAATTTCTTGTACCCAGACTTCTTTCTCAGAAAACCTGTTTCTGGAGCCTCAGAGTTACCTGTCTTGACAGTTTTTCCTTCCAGCTCTTACTGATTCAGACTTATTCTATCTTTACATCACATTTTGCCTAGCTAGCTACAAAGGTAAGCCTCTTTTCAAGTTCTACAACTCACACTTCTGAAAAAGTCAAATGAAACTTTTTCATAGAGAATTCAAATTAGCTAGGCTAACCCATGACAGTTTTAGGACCCTTGAAGTCAAAAGCGATATATCAACAGAAACAAAAAAATGCTTTCTTCTAAATAGGTTAATATCTTTCCTGTTCATCTAGAGGTATACCGGAAGTACAAGAAATATTTTTATGTGATATAAATCTACTAGTTCCTACTTGAAAGGTCAGCAGTTCTTTTGTTCTTGGAACATAAAACGTAAATAAGACTTATGATAAATGCAAAGATAAGAGAATTTGTAGAATGCAACAACCTACAAGTTCTCTTTTAAAAATCAGAGAACAGGGTGCCTGGGTGGCTTAGTTAGTTAAGCGACTGCCTTCAGCTCAGGGCATGATCCCAGAGTCCTGGCATCGAGTCCCGCATCAGGCTCTCTGCTCCATGAGGAGTCTGCTTCTCCCTCTGACCTCCTCCCTTCTCATGCTCTCTCTCAGTCTCTCTCTCAAATAAAAAAAATAAAATCTTAAAAAAAAAAAAAAAAATCAGGGAACAGTTCCAAAGAAAGAAATGACTAAAAACTTTCATAGGTCCCTGAAATAATTTTATGCTAAACATGAAATAAGAGTTAAAATCAGTAATACTTTAATTTCACATCCCAAATCAAAATTTAGGTAAACACTGAATGATACATTTGTTCAAACAAAAATTTCTTTTAAAAAATAAACTATGCATCTCTACAGCTATTTCAGAAGTAAAACATACTTTTCACCCATATATAAAATATAAATCTTTAGTTAGCAAATCCTCCCCCGACCCCCGATTTATTTATTTATTTATTTAAGAAATCCAGGAGGTGGAGGGGCAGAGGGAAAGGGAAGAGGGAGAATCTTAAGCAGGCTCCATGCCCAGCACAGAGCCTATGCAGGGTTTGATCTCACAACCCTGAGATCATGACCTGAGCTAAAATCAAGAGTCGGACACTTAACCGACTAAGCCACCAAGGCACCCCCCAAAATTTATTCCTTTTTTTTTTTTTTTTAAAGATTTTATTTATTTATTTATTTGACAGACAAATCACAAGGAAGCAGAGAGGCAGGCAGAGAGAGAGAGAGAGGGAAGCAGGCTCCCTGCTGAGCAGAGAGCCCGATGTGGGGCTCGATCTCAGGACCCTGAGATCATGACCTGAGCTGAAGGCAGAGGCATTAACCCACTGCGCCACCCAGGCGCCCCTATTCCTTTTTTTAAAAAATATTTATTTATTTGACAGAGAGAGAGAGATCACAAGTAGGCAGAGAGGCAGGCAGAGGGGAAGGCGGAAGCAGGCTCCCTTTCTGAGCAGAGAGCCTGATGCGGGGCTCGATCCCAGGACCCTGAGATCATGACCTGAGCCAAAGGCAGAGGCTTAATCCACTGAGCCACCCAGGCACCCCCCAAAATTTATTCTTTTTTTTTTTTTTTAAGATTTATTTATTTATTTGACAGAGAGAGATCACAAGTAAGCAGAGAGACAGGCAGAGAGAGAGAGAGAGGAGGAAGCAGGCTCCCCGACGAGCAGAGAGCCCGATGTGGGACTCGATCCCAGGACCCTGAGATCATGACCTGAGCCGAAGGCAGCGGCTTAACCCACTGAGCCACCCAGGCGCCCCCAAAATTTATTCTTAATTTAACCTCTTTTAACCTCTCACAGAAGCATAGACATTCAACTTAGTAAGTTGACTCAAATTTTTAATTATATAAAAAATGTTTGGGTGCCTGGGTGACTCAGTCGGTTAAGTGCCTGCCTTCTACTCAGGTCATGATCTCGGGGTCCTGGAATCAAGTCCCACATCGGGCTCCCTGGTTAGCAGGGAGTCTGCTCTCCCCTTGCCTCCACTTCTTCCTGCTCATGATATCTCTCTCTATCTCTCTCTCTCTCAAGTAAATAAAATATTTTTTAAAATATATAAATTTAAAAATATTTAATTATATTTAACTATACTAAAGGTAAATGCCAAAGTAAAAGACAACAGCTATAGTAACTGTGGGTGAAATACATATTCACTGGTATCCCAGAGCCCCCTGCATATATTTCATCACATGATGCCATACTCTAGTGAATATAGCCCTTCAATGAGGGCAGGAGCAAAAACACACTTTTAATCCTTCTTTGAATGGAGATCCTGGATGCTCTGTCAGTCACTTGAGCCACATGACCCAGCAGATCTGATGGTAATCAGGGTATCTGTGGCAGACAGCAATGTTTTATGGAGACTTTGGTAGGTCCCTATAGGCAAATCACAACACAGAACTTTAGGATTTTGGAAGAAAGTTATACCATCCTCTGCAGATAACTGTCTTCCTTTTGAGAAAGTGCTTCTGGCTTTGACTCAACACTTGACCACAGATCACTAAGTTACCATGTGAACAATTCATTATTAACTGTATATTGTCTGACTCACCAAGCCACAAAATTGGGTGTGTACAGCAGTACTCTGTCATCACGGGGTAGCAGAATATACAAGATCAGGGATGTACAGGTCCTGCAGGCACACATAAGTTACAGAGGGGGGTGGCTCTAATTCCCATGACCCCTGGTCCTGCTAAATTACTTCCTCCTTTTCAAGTTGCCCATGTGGCCCTATGGAAAGTTCTCTATGATCAGCTGACCAAGGAAGGAAAAATCCAGGCCTAGTTTACAAATGTTTCTGCACAACATCATTGCACTTGAAAGTGAACAGCTACAAACCAGAGCCCCACTCAGGAGTGACCTGAAGGACTGTGGTGCAGGGAAATCTTCCCAGTGGGCAGAACTTTGAACACCATACCTGTTGTTTCTCTCACCTAGAAGGAAACCTGGATAGAAGTATGGATCTATACAGTTTCATGTGCAATAACTAATCCTATGGCTGGTTGTTTAGGAAATGGAGCTCTGGAAGAAAGGTATGCAAATGGACCTCTCCAAACAGGCTCAGAGAGTAAAGATACTGGAGTTCTATGTGAATCCTCACTGAGAGTAACCATGGCAGATGAAGATTTTGATCATCAGTAGACAAGATGACCTACTCGATAGATGGTAACTAGCCTCTTTCCCCAAGCACCCCCATCCTTCCTCAATAGCTTCATGAGCTAAACAGTCATAGCATTAAGGATGGAGGTGATGCATGCAGTCAGCAACACGGACTTACTCCCCAAGGCTGATCGGCCTATAGCCACTGCTCAATGTTCAATCCACCAACAGCAGAGATCGATAGAGCCACTGAGATGGTCCCTGGACCACTTCAATCAAAAAAAAAAAAAAAAAAAAAGCCAGCACTTAGTCCTCACTGAAATAGATACTTGTCCTGGATATAGATCAGTCTTCCCTGACTACAATGCTTCTAAGGAAACCATCTGTGAACCTACAGGATGACTTATTTTACAACAAATGAAGTATAACAGTAAGTTCTTTCTTGTGGAAATCACTGATCTGACCATTTTCTCCATCGTCCTTAACCTGCTAGGTGACAGAAAGCAGAATGGGTTTTTGAAGATTCAAAACAGAACTAGCTGGCTGGCAACACCTTGCAGGGCTCGGGCAATGTCTTCCAGGATACTCCATATGATTAATATACGGTGTTGCTTCACCAAGAGCCAGGATTCACAGGTTTGGAAATCAAGAGGTAGAAATGGGAGAAATGGAAACAGCTCCTTACTATTACAATAACCCACTAGTGAAATTTTTGTTTTCTGTCCCCAGAATTTTGAGCTCTGATGTTTAGAAATCTTGATTCCCAAGGGAGAAATGCTTCCATGAGAGAATAAAAAATGGTTCCATTAACCTGTAAATTGATATTGCCATACCTGACTGCTTTGGGTTCTTTATGCCAGTGAATCAACAGGTAGAGAGGATTACTGTACTGAATGGGGAAACTGGAAATGAGTCTCAAGGAGAATTCAAGTTGCTACCATACAGAGAGCTTAGGGATGATGAAGAGAACTATGTCCTAAATATGTATCTCCTGGGGATATCTTTTAGCATTGATAGATATAAAAGTTAATGGAAACCATCACAACCCAAAATAGGCAGGGCTACTAATGACACCAACACTTCAGAAGTGAAAGTTTGAGTTATCATTCCTGAGTAATCCTCACTGTTACGGACTGAATTGTGTCCACCTCCCATAAGTGCATACGTTGAAGTCCCTGCTCCTAAGGTGACTATATTTGGAGACAGAGTCTTGGGGGTAGTTAAGATTATATGAGGTCATCTAATCTGTCTGATAGGATTGGTGAGCTTATAAGAGTAAGATACTATAGACTGCTTGCTCTCTCTGCAAATGTGCACACAGAGAGGAGAGGCCAAGTGAGGACACAGCAAGAAGGCGATCATCTACAAGCCAACAAGAGAGATCTCACCAGAAACCAAACCGCCTTGATCTTAGACTTCTAGCCTCCAGAACTGTGAGAAAATAAATTTCTGCTCTCTAAGCCACCCAGTCTGTGTTTTACGGTAAACAAGAAGACTACCATTTCTCCATTATCTAACATGGGGCGGGCTTCTCAATCTCAGTGCCATTGACATTTGGGGCCAGATACCTCTTTGTTGTGGGGGCCTATCCCTCACATCCAGCATCCCTGGCCTCCACCCACTAAAAGACAGTAGCGTTGACCCCCTCCATCAATTATGACAACCAAAAATGTCTCCAGATATTGCTGAATATCTCCTGGGTGGCAAAATCACCTCCAGTTGAGAGTTACTGATCTAATACATTTAAATAGTGGGTAACCTTACATCTCAGTATTAAAGTTAAAGGATTTCAAAGAGGGAATGTGACTCAGCTAAAAAGAAATGAACATTACCCAAAGATGGATTGAGTAGACTTCATATCTGTTTTGGAGTTAGCATGTTTTCAGTTCTATAAAAGATAGGTGCACCTTGTAGGTGGAATCATAATTTTACTACCAACTGTATTTGGCCGTTAAATGTGGTCATAAGAGGTGTAAATGGATGCCAAGTTGAAAAGGGATGGACTGTGGGTGTCAACCTGGTTAAGCTGGGAACAACAACTGATAGAATCCCCTTCCTTGTAATGGTTCCAAGTTAAAGCTGACCAGAACAGGAATTGCATATGATTTGGCAGGCAGAAGTAAAGTCCCAGCCATTATTGTCTGAAGGTCATTTCAGTCCAATGTGGTGACAAAAACCCACTGCTAAGTGAATTATAGCCCCACATCTAACTCTGCTTCCCAACTACTGATACTACTGACTAAGTGCTGCCCTCTATCACTACTTGGTTGAGAGGCAAGAGCTCCCCAGGATGCTTCATGAGCTTCCCATGTGCAATCCCACTTTAGTAGTTGGAAACACTTGGCTTCACAGACTGGCTCGAGATGCCTCTGATCTACCAATTCGCCTTCTGAACCTGTGCTTCCCCAGATCCCTTCACAATTACGTAAGACCTATAACCCTCATTAATGACTCTACTCAAATGACTGAACTCTGATCTCTCGGAGAATATATAGCAAATGCAATGCTTTTATGCCATTCAATAGCTCTTGTTTTAGACTACATGCAGATAAAGGAAAACAGTTCATTTCCCTCTGAGCACTCTTCCCTCCACCAAGTCCTCTAACTGGTAGAGAGTGAATAAGTTAATGCAGGTAAGTAGATGGAGCAATAAAATATTTATTAGTTTTGCCTTAAATACTCCAAGTGCTTATAATCCTATTCTTTGCTGGCATAATCACTTTGTGAAGACAACTCCAAGTTGAAACCCTTCTTAAAAAGCAAGCTTTTAAACCACTCTCAAAAAATTTATCTTAGGGGCGCCTGGGTGGCTCAGTTGTTAAGTGTCTGCCTTTGGCTCAAGTCATGATCCCCGGGTCCTGAGACCTGGGATCGAGTCCCACATCGCACTCCCTCCTCAGCAGGAAACCTGCTTCTCCCTCTCCCACTCCCTCTGCTTGTTTTCCCTCTCTCCCTGTCTCTCTCTCTGTCAAATAAATAAATAAAATCTTTAAAAAAAAAAGAATTTATATCAGAATAACTTCTACATTCGACAAAATTCATCCAAGGACATAGAAGACAGCACTGTGATTAATTCAATTTTTTAAGGGAGGAGAAGGGATGAAAGTAGATAAAGTAGATGTAAGTAGTGTTGTTTAAGAATCTTTACCTTTGGGTTCCTTATAACAATTGGATATTTCATCCCTGAAAAAAAAAATTGGTGAAAGATTTATTTTTAGTAAAAGACCTACATTTTTGAAATATTATATTAGTAACAAATCTAAATCATTTTCTTCTTTTGTAACCATGAGTGCCTCCCACTTTTCATTCTAAAGCTTTTTATGAAGTAGTAAGATTAAACTACTTCATATTTGATAATATATCAAACTCTGGCCTATTTTTAAACTTGTTTTAATTCATTTAATCTATGTTTATAGACCACTCCCCAACTCAGATTCAACATAGTGAATCCCAGCTTTTCTCTGAACTGTAATCCTACAAACCAAGAGGTAAAACAGATAGATGATCATTAATTAATTAGCAATAATCACACCTCAGATAAACCTCATTGGCTATAATACTGCCACTGTGCAACACTGATCATCAATTAGTATGTATTATTGCAATGGGCTAATGAGTGCTTTTTGTGTAAGTGTTGTAAGCTGAGTGTTTGCAGATTCTAGGATGCAGAGAGAAGCTAGAGTTATCACAATACAAAAAATTCCAATAATAAACTATTTATAAAATTAGTTCCCAATGAGGTACATGGGATCTCAAAGTCTTAAAAAGCATATAAACATCAGGTAAAGACTATGATCTGCTTAGATCCTCATTTTGATTTTATGTTATCTAACTATGCCAATCTTAATTATTTAACAATCTTGCTTATCATTTCATATTTAGAAGGACACTAGGAGAATGATTCAAACAGCCCAAATCTCCTTAAAAACCAGTTAAGGGGGGCACCTGGGTGGCTCAGTGGGTTAAAGCCTCTGCATCGGCTCATGTCATGATCCCAGGGTCCTGGGATAGAGCCCCGCATTGGGCTCTCTGCTTAGCAGGGAGCCTGCTTCACTCTCTCTCTCTCTACCTCCTTCTCTGTCTACTTGTGATCTCCATCTGTCAAATAAATAAATGAAATCTTTAAAAAAAAAAAAAACAGTTAAGGAAGAAATGAGCAACTGAGCACTCTGCTTTTTCTCCTTCAAATTTCCCAATAGCAAAAATGTCAAAAAAAATTCAAGGTTACAAACCAATTCATTTGGTTTAAAAAAAAATTACTCACAAAATGAAGCAAAACAAAACAAATTCTAAGTTGTCTACAATGGTGGGGGTGGGGGAGAGTTCAAAATGGCTGTCATACCCTGTTTACAGACAGTCTGATTCAGTAAGACTGGGTGATGTTAAAATCTGCATTTTTTTTAAATATTTTATTTTTAAGTAATCTCTACACCCCACGTGGGGCCTGAGCCCACACCCCCAAGATCAAGAGTCCTATGTTCTTCTGACTAAGCCAGCCAGGCTCCCTGAAACCTGCATTTTTAATAAGCATCCCAAAGGGATTCTGACTATTATCTACAAAATAAGCAAGGGTGTTGAGGCTAGTTTTCCATTAACAGTTGGCAGTTCAGGTTTTAGCACCAGTCAGTAGTGTCCAATCAGTGCCAAGTTCTACCAGCATAAGACTCACCAAAAGCCCCAATTCTCCCATATCCAATCTCAGACTCATCCCTTCTGCACCTGCATCCAGCTCTGCACCTCACTTTAGCCTAGCTCCTGGTGGCCCTCCCACCAATACCACCCCAGACAAAAATAGTTGGTTTACAAGTCAATACAAATGGGGCGCCTGGGTGGCTCGGTCAGTTGAGCATCTGCCTTGGGCTCACTCAGGTCATGATCCTAGTGTCCTGGGATCAAGCCCCGCACTGGTCTCCTTGCTCGGCAGAAAGTCTGCTTCTCCCTCTCCCTCTGCCTCCAGCACCCTCTGCTTGTGCTCTCTCTGTCAAATAAATAAATAGAATCTTAAAAAAAAAAAAAAGAAAGAAAGAAATCAATACAAGTATGCAAAAGAAAGGACAAGGATGGCTTACCATCTTTACTTCCTGAAGGACTTTCTTTAGCCATTTCAATATCTTTTACTTCAAAACTGGTCATGACAACGCCACCTGCTTCTTGGAAATCCTGGGCAAATGACAAAGCCACCTGCCGATAGTCCACAATGCCAGTGTATGGGCAATCAATAGCCATTAGACCCTGGGACAGGATTATGAAAGAGTCAAGATCATACAATTAAAAATAATTGAGGATAGGTTGTTCAATAAATTTTATTTGGGACTGAATTTTTTTACTGTTAATTTTGATGGATAATATTCATTATCATTGCTTGGCAAAAATTCAGTGCCTAAATCTGATGTTGAATAATATGTCTAACAAATAAAAGAAATAAGACTAGCTAAATAAGAAATCTCTTGTACTCAGGAAATCATTCTCCTCTGTTGGGGAGTTAATTTTGCTGGGTTCTTCTAGCTGCTACAATGAGTTTTTCAGTTTTATTCATCCCTCAACATACCTGATTCTGATTCATATCTGATTCTGAGTCAAATTCCATATCACCAAATGATTGTTTTAAATGAACTCCATTGAGATTTTCCCAGTAGTATATCATATGTCATGCACACTCTGTGAGGACTCAGAGTTGTTCTAGCTATTTACAATGTTTGCGGAGTGTTGATTTGATTCGCTGCAAACTATCTTCAGGACAAAAAATATTGAATGGAGATTTTATATGGTTAACTCCAATTTTCTCTTCAAGTAATAGAGAAATTAATAGCCTGAGTTTTTTGTTGTCATTATATTGTTGCTATTTGGTGGGCTTTTTGCTTTGGTCTTACCACTCAAGACATGCTCAAATTCTACAGATGAATGACCTATAATCATACTTACTTGATTTTTTGGAACAAATGTTGAATGTGCGTTGGCCTTTACCATTCTTAAGAATAGAATTTCACATGCCAAGTATTGACTAGATTTTGGTGAGTCCTCGGAAACAGCATCATTTTCTGTTGCCTTATTATGTGTATGAGTATATCATTTCTCCCAATCGGTTTTCCCTAAGAGGCTGGTAGCCTGGTTCCCAGAACAACTAATGCCCAGAAGCTGTGTGTGACTGGTAAATGCTGCCATCCTCTCGTTTGGCCGGCATGGGACTGGTATCATTGCAGTTTTACAATTCTATCTGATAGTATTATTTTAAATATCTCATTCTTGTATTCAGCCCCACCCCTACTCCAATACATTTACCTACTTAACCTCTAAAAGCTTTTGGCTTTGCCATCCATCCCTGATCACCAATTCCAAATGGCCAGATCACACTAGGGGTAAAGGCTCACAAAACAAGCAATAGTCTCTTGTCACAAATTGAAGGCAACATTTGGTAAATTTGATTTTTGCTTCCAGACTATGAGATCATTTGCCAAACACAGAAATCATTCCTTATGTCTTAATGTAATAGATACACATTTAAGATTTTGAGATTGCATCTTATATTGCCTGACCACCTCCAAATCCACAAGTCAATGGTTATAATCCAACTTCAAACTGTAAATAGTATTTGGGGTACAATAACCTTGGAAACCAGCAGGTAATACCAAAAGCTTAGTCACAAAAACTCACCTCACATAAACTACACGACAAATAAGATAAAATAAGGATAAAAACATGCTATAAAAGTGCTTCATATCAACAGTTTTTTGGAATCCCCGTAACTTCCTTATTCATCTTATTTTTCCTATTACCTAGCACAATGTCTGACACACAAAAGGCACTCAAACTTCTACTGAATGGTGAACTTCTAACGGCTGTCTTTAAACATACTAGATTGCTCTCCACTCTAGACCTTCCCTTTAAAGGTCTCCCTTCTTTCTTTCTCCTTCAAGTCTTGGTTTTGTCCCACCTCATGAGATGCTGGTGTGCCCCACAATATATATATGCTGGGGGAAGGTGGAGTGAGTCACTGTGGCTCAGCAATTCAACTCCCTAGCCCAGGATGGGGCTGGTAGACAGGCTGGGTGTCAGCCAGGAGGCTGTGGATGCATTCTACAGGTTAGCAGGTCAGAGCTTGAAATCTGAGGCTACTGCAGGTCAGGTGGCTAGAAATGAACTAGGCAAGCAGGACACAGAGAGTTGGGAGTTGAAAGTCAGGAGCAGAGAGGAACAGATGAACGTGTGGTTGACTAACAGTGTTAAAGAAAAGGCAAAAAGATCACAAAAGCTAAGGTCAGAGTGCACAGTCAGGATTTGCCCAGAGAGAGCTGTCGAAAGCTATCCTCCAAAGACAAAGTTTACAAAAATTTCCAAGATGCTCCCCTTAGGGCTATTTAATCTTCTCCCTAAAGAGACCTGATCCAAAAAGCCCTTTAGAGCTGTCCTGAATTTTTTCTTTCCGGAGAGGCTGGACAAAACAGAAATGAACCTATACTATAGAAATTTTGCCCCCTACTCCTGGTCATAGCACTAGGGTTGAAGGACCAGGAAGAAATTCACTCAAGAGACCTTTATGTAATAACCAGACTATTTTTCCACTATACACTGCCACCACTAAATACATCTAGGCATAAATAATTATAATGTGGCATTATATAAAGTGCCAGATAATGTTAATGCAACATTATATAAAGTAGATCAGTTCTGCAGAGGCCTTGGAGAAAAGCAGATTGTACCCCCTTTATAAGTTATACTCCTTAATCATCTCTCAAGTGAAGGTTTACCTCAAGAAGCCTTTCCTAAACTCGTAGACTAAGCTAAAAGCTTTCTCTTATATTGATACAAAACAGATTATTAGCTCTATCAAAATACTTTTTACTATATTAGAATTTTATCTTCTGCTACTCTACTTTTCTTTAGGCTGATCACCATATCTTACTCATCTTCATACCTGTAGTACCTAATATAGTGTTTGGTACATAGTAAAGATGAAAATGTTGGCTGAACTGAACAGAAAAAATACCAGTTCTGAATCAGATCTTGGGGCAGGGACTCTTAGGAACTATGTGACCTTGGGAAAGTAACTGAGTCACTTTCATTTATAAGACACATATAATCTGACTATGTACATATAGCTCATCTCCTCATTGTGAGGCCTGTGAAGACCACATGGTCAGGCACACAGAACACCATCCAGACTCAAACTTACAGTGCATAAAATGCTGCTCTGTTTTGTTGTTGTTGTTGTTGTTGTTGTTTTTAAGATTTTATTTATTTATTTGACAGAGATCACAAGTAGGCAGAGAGGCAGGCAGAGAGAGAGAAGGAAACAGGCTCCCTGCTGAGCAGAGAGCCCGGTGTGGGGCTCGATCCCAGGACCCTGGGATCACAACCTGAACTGAAGACAGAGGCTTTAATCCACTGAACCACCCAGGCACCCCACTCTGTTTGTTTTTAACAGTCAAGCATGATATAGAGCCTGGGCTTCTCTTCCCATTTCTTCCTCTCTCTAAAGCCCCTCACAAAGTTCTACAACAGACGATGTTTATTATTCCAGCTGGCTCTGGCCTCTGATTCAAGGCTCCCCTCTTTCCCATGTCCAGTCCAATTCCATCCTATGTACCAGAAACTTGATTAAGTTCCCTAAATTGGCACATTTTACATGTCATTCTCCTGCCCAAATTCTTCAGTGGTTCCCTGCTGTTTAGACCGGGGGGCTGGCAATCTTTTCTGTAAAGGGCCAGCCACTACATATTTTTGTTTACATGGGACTTATGATCTCAAACTACTCAGTTTGGCTATGGTACAAAAACAACCATAGACAATACAAAAAATACATGTATTCCTATATTTTTGGACACTGAAATTTCAATTTCATATAATTTTCATGTGTCACAAAAGACGATTCTTTTAATTTTCTTCAACCATTTAAAAATGTAAAAATTATCCTCAGTTTATAGGCCATAAAAAACAGGTGGAAGGCTGGATTTGGCCTACCGACCACACTGCCAACCCTGGCTTAGACCATGTAGCATTTGGTCAAAGCCTGAAAGAAACAGAAAGCCAAAATAAGATAGTCAATGAATGTGACTTGTTTTTACAAAATTAGTCATTCATTTACCATGTCAGAGAGACAAGAAATACCTGGAGAGAAGAATAGGGAATAGAAGGCCTAGTGTATCCCACAAGCAAAACACTTTGATTATTCTGAGACCCAAGGTGAGGACTGCTAGAACTGAAGATGCTATGACCTTTGGAAGAAGAACTCATTCAACATTATTTGGAATCATAGGTATTATGATTCCTCTTAGTAACTTTATACTAATAGCCTTTTAGTAACTTTATAATAATAAAGAAGACCTATATTTTGGGATGCCTTGGGTGGCTTAGTCAGTTAAGCATCTGATAGTTCAGGTCATGATCTCAGGGTCCTCAGATCGAGCCCTGCATCAGGCTTCATGCTCAGCAGGAAGACTGCCCCTTACCCTCTTCCTCTCCCTCTGCCCCTCCACCTGCTTGTACTCTTAAGTAAATAAAATCTTAAAAAAAAAAAAAAAAAAAGAAAGAAAGAAAAGAAAAGAAAACCATATATTTTGACCTATATAACTAAAGATAACGTCAGGGGGGAAAAAACTTTATTTCTACTTTGTCTTTTTTGCAGAAAAGATTTGAGGCAGCTTCTAAAAACAAACAAAGAACACAAAACAATATATACTAGCACTAAACATTGAGCCGGCTAAGTATATTAATTGGAAAGGAAAAAATAAAAGTTATTATTTGCAGACAACAAGACTACATAGAAAATCTCCCCCCCAAAATTATAGAAACTATTAGAATAAATATGTGAATCTAACATCCAAGATGGATGAAAGGTCAAAAATAAAATATATTTCCATATATTTGCAATGTACAAGTAGAAAATGAAATTTTCTAGTGTTTGCAATATACAAGTAGAAATATTTGCAACATACAAGCATAAAATGAGACAAGTAGAAAGTGAATTTAAGTAACAATACCATTTATGGGAGTATCAAAAACCATCAAATACTTAGAAATGAATCTAAGAGGTATGAAAGACCCCTATACTGAAATTAATAACACTTTTTTGTAAGGAATTAAGAAGATACAGATAAATGGATGGATCTACTATGTTCATGGATTGGAAGATACAGTATTGTGAAGATATAAATTGTCTCCAATGGCCCTACAAATGCAATGAAATTTCAATCAAAATCACAAAAGTTTACCTTGTGGGGTTTAGCAAATTAATTCTTTTTTTTTATTATTTTATTTATTTTTTGACAGACACAAGTAGGCAGAGAGAGAGGAGGAAGCAGGCTCCCTGCTGAGCAGAGAGCCTGATGCGGGGCTCGATCCCAGGACTCCAGGATCATAACCTGAGCTGAAGGCAGAGGCTTTAACCCAATGAGCCACCCAGGTGCCCCTAGCAAATTAATTCTAAAAGATATACAGAAATACAAAGATCTAAGAACAGCCAAGTAATGTTGAAGAAGAATAAAATTAAAGGAATTTCTCGACCAGATTATTAAACCTACTAAAAAGTTATGATAATCAAGACATTATGTTAGTGGTGAAAGAGGAGAGAACGGAACAGAATAGTCCAGACATGGAGCCCACACATACAGTCACCTGATACCACAAAGGTAACAGTGAAGTGCAGTGGGGAAACAATGGTGTTTTGAGAAATGGTTCTGGGTCAATTGGGTATCCATACAGAAAAAAAAATGTACCCTGACTTTTACCTTTGTATAATTATAAGGCCATGAAACTTATAACTACACTTATATGCAACATATGGATGAATTTCACAACTAATATTGAATAAAATAAGTTCAGACACAAAATGAACACCTACTATACAATTCCACTTAATACAATTATAAAACCTATAATGTAAGAAGTCAGGACAGTGGTTACCTTTAGGGGAAAGGTAGTGATAGGAAGGGGCTTGAGAAGAATACTGGGAGGCTGGTAACATTATGCTATTGATCCAGGTACTGGTCAAACTTTATGAAAATTCATCACACTATACATTTATGATTCTTATCTTATGTTATGATTCAACAAAAAAAGCCCAAAAAATCAAGGTAGATAGAAGATTAGAGTGGAAAGATATAATTTAATGAAGAGAGAAATACATAAAAATAAAAATATATGCTTAAGACCCTAGATATGTGGGAGGAGTGGAGACACAAGTGTGTCTCCGAGCTTCCTTGCAGCCATGGGAAATACAACAACACGATCGATTAAATGAGTCCATGTTCATAAGATAAAAACAAGTCAATTGTGCTCAGGAAGAACATAATTATTCTTAGAAGTGAGGTCTGAGAGAAATTTCTCCTGAGGGTTCTTGGAGACAGATGTTGGATAACACAGTGGACAACCTATGTCCTCAACCTCATCCTAACCTCATCCTCAACCCAATCTAACCTCACCCAGTGTCACAATGACCTTCTCCATAGGCTAATGCCATAAAACCAAAGAATAATTCAGAGGGAGTAATCTGGGGTCAAAGAGTAGGATGGGGAGAGAAAAACACTGCAATGTAGGTGTGCCACTTGGGTAGTGTAGACATATAGGAATAAATGGTCTACATATTCTCCAGGGTATCACTCATAAATAGTGTTTTTATTTCCCATAAACCAAGCTTTTGATAAGCATTGCTTGGCAGTGAGTTCAAAGTCACATTCTCTAGGACATGTACCTAGAGTCCACCTATTGCATATTGTCAGTAAAACGGGGTGGGGGCACCTGGGTGAAGCATCCAACTGTTGGTTTCAGCTCAGGTCATGATCTCAGGGTCATGAGGTAAAGCCTCATGTCGGGCCCCACACTGGGTGTGGAACCTGCTTAAGATTCTCTCTCTCTCCTTCCCCCTCCTCCCCAACTGCTCTAAAAAGAAAGAAAGAAAGAAAGAAAGAAGTTTAAATAGTCATTAAGCCATTTTATTGTGGTGACTCTACATGATATTCTGCTTATACTGAATTTCTGAAGTTGGTATGTTAACACATACCTCTGCTTCTTCCCCCCCAAAAAATGATGGTGGTGACTAACAGGAGATAATAGCCTTTCATTGGAATAGTTAGTGGAACTGGGGTAGGACTGATAGCCTCTGAAAGACTATCAAAGAAAGTTAATATGCTGAGTAACTATTAAATTATTATTCATGTTTCTTTCATAAATAAAAGAACTGTTCTCCCCATAGCAGGTTCTAAGCAAGATATTCTACAAACTACCCTTCACACTCATGGATAACGTAGCCACCCTTCTCAAAATTTTTCAGTGCTTCCTTATGCCTACTAACTTCAAAGTTATTAGCGGGAATATTAAGTCCTTTACACAAGCCTAATCCTGTTTTTCCAGGCTTATCTATTATCTCTCCCTACACACCCTGGGAATCAACCATACCTCACCATTCAATGCTTTCCCAACATACCATATGGTCTCAGACCTCCTCTTGTCTCTGCTTCTGTTCAGATTTGGTATTTTCTCACGGGGAAAGAAGAAATCAGGTGTTCAGAATTTGCAGCAATGCCCCCTTGTGGCTGTTACCTCTCTGTCCCAGAAGAGTGATTCCTTCTTTTAAGTTTACCCTCAGTTTCCATGTCACAGGACTGAGCCCTAAATGAAAATGTCTTTGTGACGTGAATGTGGGTTTTAGTGAATCACTTACCCTACAATATGGCTCCTTCTTCTTTATATCCTCCTGTTGGATTAGCCTCAGGCCCTGCACACCATTCTGCAGGCCTCTCTCATATAGGGCCTGAAGTCTGGGGATTTCTTCTTGTTCAACAGCTACTATAAGCTTAAAAACAAAAACAAAAAAACCAGTTAAGAATATGGAGCGTTAAACATATAATTAACTATAAAAGATAAAGTCAATAAAAAATCATAAATTATCTTGATTCAAATTTGTTTGATTTTTGTCTACTTCTCCCTTTTTTCATGACCTCAATTTCCACCTCCATAGGTAAAAGTTGTCTTAAGAAAACTAAATTAAAACAATTTTTCCTTAAAAAAAGTAAAAAATTAGGGGCACCTGGGTGGCTCAGTGGGTTAAAGCCTCTGCTTCGGCTCAGATCATGATCCCAGGGTCCTGGGATGGAGCCACACATTGGACTCTCTGCTCAGCAGGGAGCCTGCTTCCTCCTCTCTCTGCCTACCTCTCTGCCTACTTTTGATCTCTGTCTGTCAAATAAATAAACAAAATCTTAAAAAAAAAAAAAAGTAAAAAAGTAAAAATTAAAAAAAAACAACAAATTTTCCTTAAAAGTGAGATTAGCCTTAATTTCCACTTCTCCTGTCACAGTTGCTACATGAATCTTGGCCACAGCAACTATTATCAACATCACTCCCTCAATTCTAAAGGGTAGAGTAGTACAGGTGGCATAGTCTTTACAATTAAAAAAAAACGAAAACAGGGTGCCGTGGTGGCTCAGTGGGTTAAACCGCTGCCTTTGGCTCAGGTCATGATCTCAAGGTCCTGGGATCGAGCCCTCTCTGCTCAGCGGGAAGCCTGCTTCCTTCTCTCTCTCTGCCTGCCCCTCTGCCTACTGGTGATCTCTGTCAAATAAATAAATAAAATCTTAAAAAAAAAAAAAAGAATGGCTTTCTTATTTCTACAAGAGTATATAAAATACCAATTTATCAGAAAACTGATAATTTAGTATAATGGGATATCACTAACAGAAAACTATCCATTTTATTTCCTGGAATAAAGTATATTATAAAATATTTACTAATGCATTCTACTGCAGAGGAAAAAAAAAAAGTAAATCAATCAACTTTACTCAGGATTTTTTTCTATTTATTTCTGGGCAAACTATCTGAGGTAGTTTCTTCCTTAACAGCTACTGGCAAAGAAAGGCACAGATGCATATTCACAGGTTACATTAGAATTCAGAGGTACATCAGAATTCACAAATTGTTACTTCAAGCAAGAAGTCACCAGAATTTTATAAGATAATACTTTTAATCAAGGGGTAAATATTATTTAAATCAACAAATAATTAACCTTAAAAACAGAAGTGAAATCCAGGGACACTATCAAGAAAGTGAAAAGACAACAGAAGGAATGGGTTAAAATATTCATAAATCACATAGCTGATATTGCCTAATATCCAGAATATGTAAAAAGAACCCTTATAATTCAATATAAAAAGTATAAATACAATTTTATATCTTGTTTTTTTCACTTAACACTATGTTGGGACCATTATTCCACATTATTTAAAAAATCATAACACCTTTAATAGCAACAACAAACTTTTATTCTTAAAAACTACATGAAGAATGGGACACCTGGGTGCCTCAGTGGGTTAAAGCCTTTGCCTTTAGCTTGGGTCATGATCTCAGGGTACTGAGATGGAGCCCTGCATTGGGCTCTCCGCTCAGCAGGGAGCCTGCTTCCTCCTCTCTCTCTCTCTCTCTGCCTGCCTCTCTGTCTGCATGTGATCTCTGTCTGTCAAATAAATAAATAAGATCTTAAAAACAAAATAAAAAAAAACTACATGAAGAAAACTTACAAGGAAATACGAATAACTATATAGCAACAAATTAGATAATCTATATGAAATGGCGGGGCACCTGAGTGGCTCAGTGGGTTAAAGCCTCTGCCTTCAGCTCAGGTCATGATCCCAGGGTCCTGGGATCGAGCCCCACATCGGGCTCTCTGCTCAGCAGGTAGCCTGCTTCCTCCTCTCTCTCTGCCTGCCTCTCTGCCTACTTGTGATCTCTGTCTGTCAAATAAATAAATAAAATCTTAAAAAAAGAAAAAACACAACAAAACTATAAGCAACAAAAGAAAAAAGTGATAAATGAACTTCATAAAAATTACAAGTTTCTGTGCTTTAGAATATATTATCAAGAAAGAAAAAAAATCCATAGGAAAAAATATTTAGCATTATTTAAAATATTAATATTACTATTATTACTATTTTAGTTTATACATAAAATATCTTAATATTCTAGTAGTGTTTTAGAAAATATCATATAGCTGATAAGGGGCTGTATCCAGGATATATATAGAACACTTACAACTCAAGAATAGAGATAAATAACCAATATTTAAATGGGCAAAAGAACTGAATAGACATTTTTCCAAAGAACATAAATAAGTGGCCAATAAGTGTATGAAAAGATGCTCAACACCATTAACTACTAGGGAAATGCAAATCAAAACCACATTGACATACCACTTCACATCCACTAAGGATGGCTAAAATAAGTGACAGACAATACAGGTGTTGACAAGGATGTAAAGATACTGGAATCCTCACTAGCTGCTGATGGCAATTTAAAATAGTGCAGAACTCGGGGTGCCTGGGTGGCTCAATGGGTTGAGCCTCTGCCTTCAGCTCAGGTTATGATCTCAGGGTCCTGGGATCGAGCTCTGCATCTGGCTCTCTGCTCAGCGGGCAGCCTGCTTCCCCCTCTATGTCTCTCTGCCTGCCTCTCTGTCTACTTGTGATCTCTGTCAAATAAATGAATAAAATCTTTGATCTCTGTCAAATAAATGAATAAAATCTTTAAAAAATAATAATAATAAGGGATGCCTGGGTGGCTCAGTTGGTTGGACGACTGCCTTCTGCTCAGGTCATGATCCCGGAGTTCCGGGATCGAGTCCCACATCGGGCTTCCAACTCCACGGGGAGTCTGCTTCTCTCTCTGACCTTCTCCTCGCTCATGCTCTCTCACTGTCTCTCTCTCAAATAAAAAAATAAATAAATAATAAAATACTGCAGAACTTTAAAAAAACAGTTTGGCAGTTCTTCGAAATGTTAAAATGGGAGTTACCAAATGACCCAGGAATTTCATTTCTAGGTATGTACCTGAGAGAAATGAAAACATAAGCCCACACAAATACTTGTACATAAATGTCCATAGCTGCATGATTCATAATAGTCAAATGTGGAAACAATCCAAATGTCAGTCAACTGATAAAGAGGTAAACAAAATGTGGTATACCTACACAATGGACTATAAAAAAGAACAAAATACTGATTCATGCCGGAAAATGAATGAACCTTGAGAATATTATGCTAAGCAGAAGAAGTCAGTCACAAAAGACAACATATTTTAGGATTCTATTTATAGGAAATATCTAAAACAGGCAAATCCACAGAAAGTGAAAGTATATTTGTGGTTGCCAGCATCTGGAAGAAGGTAGAAATAGGAAGTGAGAGGTACTGGGAATAACTGTTAATAAGCACAGGGCTTCTTTATGAGGTCATGAATATGTTCTAAAATTAGACAGTGGTGATAACTGCACAATTCTCTGAATATTCTAAAAATCAAATTAAACACTTTAATAAAAGGATGAATTAGACAGTATATAAGTTATATGTCAATAAGCCTATTACTTTTTAAAAAAATAACATGGAGTTAGTCATACCACCTTTTCTAGTTATTTCCTAATATTAGATTTTGAAAATTGCAAAAAGAGAGAAGAGCCATTTTTTTTTTAACTCAACAATAAACATCACTAAGAAAACGCTAGTTGTAAGTCAGGGCCCTAATAAAATGCCTTACCTTGCCACATTGCTTGTAGGAAATTCCCTTTTGGTTACAATACTCATAGATGAGGGCTGCACCTTGTACACACAATTTAGCTTTCAGAGATTCAGGTTTATAATAAATTCCACTATGTATGACACCACTGTTATGTCCAGTCTGGTGAACAGCTACCGGACAAGAGAAACAGGGTAAGAGAAACTACACAATGCATACAAAACCTGCAAACAGCAGGAACAAACATAGATGAAGCTATTAGAGACCACATTATTGAACATTCGGAGTTTGTTCTCACAGGCAGGGCATGATAATTTCCTCTAGCAGCCATCCCTGGTGTCCATGCCATATCCTCCCAGCCCAACTTTGACTTCAATTACAACTCTGGTGCACAAACCCACCTCTCACCACCAGCAAACCACTCCAAGGGCCCCTATAACTCTAGGCATTCTGCATGCCCATTCCTAACAGGTTGAGGGGTGAGGGGAGAGAGGACTATGCCTCAACATCCCTAGGGTAATCCTCAGCCAGCAGAAACACTAGCTGATGAATAAATGAGCACAATACTTGGAAATGTTCATGTAGCTCCTCAGAGGTCCCAGAGGAATCAAGCTCACAACAGCAGCCTTGATAACGTACCCTCCTGTGGCTTTTCCTCCTTCCCAGTTTACTCTCCACATCCCCTCAGTCCTGCCTCCTAAACAGCCACTCAAATAAATCACCTATGCTCAAGTTTTAGTCCCAGGCTCTGCTTTATGGAGAACCCTAATTAGGATACTAACATCAACATTCCACATGAAAGATGCAGGATTGAAAAAATGAGCAGATTAAGCCCAAAGAGCCACAACAATATCATACATACCTAAATCTTTTTCCTTTTCCAGAACACCAATGGAAAGTGCTGGATGTCGCAGGATGAGTGCTCTGGCAGAGGCAAGGCCCACAATTCCGCCACCGATAATGACTACATCAAATGAGCTTTAAGAGAAAGTCACCTTTTAAGTAATGCATGTTTATAGTAGATCTTCTAAAACTTCATGTGCATAATTTTCATCATCAGTGAACAATTAAACTATGAATTTGTAATCATGAAAATCAAATATTTCTTGGGCCTTACGCTATTGGCTTCTTAACAGAAAAAGCCTTTAAGAATTAGAGGCATTGGGGCACCTGGGTGGCTCAGTTGGCTAAGCCACTGCCTTCACGACTCAGGTCATGATGCCAGAGTCCTAGCATCCATTACTCTGTTAGGCATCAAACTCTGCTCTACCATTTACTCATTTGAAATTCAAGTGCAGGGGCACCTGGGTGGCTCAGTCTGTTAAGCATCTGACTCTTGGTTTCAGCTCAGGTTGTGATCTCAGGGTCCAGGGATTGAGCCCTGTGCTTAGCAGGGAGTCAGCTTGAGAATTCTCTCTCCTTCCCCATCTTGTACTCCTCCCGCTGCTTGTGAGTGCAGGCTTTCTAACAAAATCTTTAAAAGAAAAAAATTAGGAAGGGCACGTATAGTCTATCTAATTCAGCAATGAGGAACAGAAACATCTACCTTTAGCACCTACCTCATGGGCCCAAAAATCTAGTCTGACAGGAACAGGGCCAATCTTGCCTTTTCTACACCCCACCTATTTCAGCTCTTCCTAAATTAAATTATTTTGATGCAAATCCTAAACATTATCTGTAAATTTTTTTTAAGATTTTATTTATTTATTTACTTATTTGACACAGAGAGAGCAAGAGATCATAAGCAGGCGGGGGGGAGGAGAGGGGGGCGGGGGAGCTGACTCCCTGCTGAGCAGAGAGCCCGATGCGGGCCTCAATCCCAGGACACTGAGATCATGACCCGAGCAGAAGGCAGAGGCTTAACCCTCTGAGCCACCCAGGTGCCCCATCTGTAAATATTTTAATATATTATTTCTAAAAGGCCTCTATAAAACATGCCCACGATACCATCATTCTGATTTTTTAAATTATTTTTGTTTTTTGTTGTTCTTGTCTTTTAATTTTAACTGGCTCTATGCTCAAAGTGGATCTTGAACTCATGACTCTGAGATTAAGAGTCACATGCTCTACCAGCTGAGCCAGCGAGGAACCACCAGTATTCTAATTTTTAAAAATTTACAATAAACATTTTATATCATCAAATATTGACCATAAAACTTTTAGGAGAAAACCTTTGGGACCTAGCACTAAGTGAAGTAGAAGACACCAAAAACATGATCCATATAAAAAAATTTGATAAACTGCACTTCATCAAAATTAAAAATTTTGTTCTGCAAAAGATCTTGTTAAGAAGATAAGAAGACAACTAACAAAGAGGGAGAAAATACTTGCAAACCACATATCTGACAAAGGATTCACATCTAGAATAACAAAGAACTCTCATATAAACCATTTAGTTAACACGGAGGACACTGGGAGATGGAGAGGAGAAGGGAGTTGGGGGAAATCAGAGGCAGACAAACCATGAGAGACTGTGGACTCTGAGAAATATACTGAGGTTTTTGGAGGGGGGTGGGTGGGGGGTTGGTTGAGCCTGGTGGTGGATATTAAGGAGGGCACATATTGCATGGAGCACTGGGTGTGGTGCATAAACAATGAATTTTGGAACATTGAAAAAAATAAAAATTTTTAAAAATGAACAAAACATTTCATCAAAGAGGAAAGATATATAGATGGCAACAAGCACATCAAAAAATGTTCACTACCATCAGTCATTAGGGAAAGGCGAATTAAAACTAGAGTGAGATATCCCTACACCCCTATTAGAATGGCTAAAATTTAAAAAGAAAAAAATGGTAGCACCAAATGCTGGTGAGAATGAGGAGGAACTGAACCACTCACACACCTCTGGGAGGAATGCAAAATAGTACAGCCACCCTGGAAAAAGAGTATAGCAGTTTCTTAAAAAACTAAACTAAACTAAAAAACTAAGCATAGTTTTTATAAACATATAAAAAACTAAACATGTGTAACACACTCCACTCCAGTCAGATAATTGCTATCGGCCTTGAAGGTGGCACAACTTCCTTTGTTCTGTTGTCACTTGTACATAGGAAAAACAGATCTTTGGGCTTATATCTTACCCAATTTGGGCCACATCATTGGTCTCCCACTCTTCCTCAGGCCATTCTTTGGATTACTAAAGATATTAAAGGATATAATGGTCTCTTTTTGAGTCCCAAATATGGACTCTACTCATCTCAAGTCCTTCTGTAAGGGAAATTCTAATATTCAGAACCTGAACCCCAGGTACATGACTTCATGTTTTATACTTCCTTGGGAAGTGCTGGTGTACTTTTCTTTTAGAAATCAATACTCAATATTTCATAATTGATATTCCTTTTATGGCTCCTCATTAAAAAACATGTCTACAGGGGTGCTTGGGTGGCTCAGTTGGTTAGGTATATGACTTCGGCTCAGGTCATGATCCCTGGATCCTGGGATGGAGCCCTGCGCTGGGCTCCCTGCTCAGCAGAGTCTGCTTCTCCTGCACTTCCCCCACCTTGTGCTCTCTCAAATAAATAAATAAATAAATAATATATTTAAAAATAAATAAAATAAAAACCATCCCCACAATGAAAAAATATCAAGCATGTACTAACTAAACATGTCTTAGCAACTACTTGGGCATTTATCTCAGAAAAATAAAAACCTGTACGTAAATGTTCACAGCAGCTTTAATAATTATAGTCCAAAATTATAAATAGTCCAGATATCCTTCAACTGGTAAATGGTCAAACTGTATTACATCCGTACCATGGAACACTACTCAACAGTGAAAAGGAACCCATTTTCATTACAGGGAACACCTTGGATGAATCTCAAAGACATCATGCAGTGTGAAAAAAGCCAATCTCATAAGATTATATACTGTGTGACTCCACTTATAGAACATTCTCAAAATGACAAAATTTTAGAGCTAGAGAATAGATTAGTGATTGCCAAGTTAGGAAGAGTGGAGAAGATGGGATGTGAATATAAAGGGACTGGTAGGGGCGCCTGGGTGGCTCAGTGGGTTAAAGCCTCTGCCTTTGGCTCAGGGTCCTGAGTCCTGGGACCCAGTCCCACATTGGGCTCTCTGCTCAGCGGGGAGCCTGCTTCCTCCTCTCTCTCTCTCTCTCTCTCTCTCTGCCTGCCTCTCTGCCTACTTGTGATCTCTGTCTGTCAAATAAATAAATAAAATCTTTGAAAATAAATAAATAAATAAAGGGACTGGTAACACAAGAGATGTCTCTGTGGTAATGAAACATTTCTGTATTTTATGGTGGCAGTTACACAAATTAACACGATTAAATTGAATAGAAACACACAAATGAATGCATATATGAGGAGATGAAATCTGAACAAGGTCTGTGGATTGTGCCAATCTCAATTTCCTAGTTTTGATACTATACTGTAGTTAGGTAAGATGCTATCATTGGGGGTAAATTGGCTGAAGGGTATACAAACACTGGTTTGGGGTTTGCTTCTTGTGTGGTTTTTTCTGCAACTTCCCATGGACCTATAATTATTTCAAAATAAAAAGTATAAACAAAACCTTCACTAACCCTACTTTTCCTCCCTTAAGAAAAGCAATCCCAAAGTAATTGTCTACCCTTGCCCACCATGACTCACAAGTCCTATCCCACTCTAACCTCCCTCCAAACCACTAACACACAGCAGCCAGTCAACTTTTGAAACCTCAACATTTAATCACTCCCTCTTCTTAAAAATCCTTTAAGTCTCCCAATGCTCTTAGAATAAACTTCCATGTGGGTAAAATAAAATAAAAAACCCTGCTGTGATGTAGCCTCTCTCCAGGGTCATTCCACACCATCTCTGTTCCACGAAGAACAGTCCCACTCATCTTACCCACCTTCTAGTTCTGGAAAAAGCCAAGAGCTTTCCAGCTTTAAATCCTTAGCATAAGCCACGCCCTCTCCAGAAAGCAGAGAAAGACGGTTTTTTTTTTTTTTAATTAAATTGATTTATTTATTTTCAGAAAAACAGTATTATTTTTTCACCACACCCAGAGCTCCATGCAATCCGTGCCCTCTATAGTACCCACCACCTAGTTCTCCAACCTCCCACCGCCCCCACCCCCGCCACTTCAAACCTCTCAGATTGTTTTTCAGAGTCCATAGTCTCTCATGATTCACTTCCCCTTCCAATTTACCCCAACTCCCTTCTCCTCTCTATCTCCCCATGTCCTCCATGCTATTTGTTATGCTCCACAAACAAGACGGTGGTTTTTAATGTGACCTCCAAACTTCAAATCACAGGACACTCACTTATGCAAGCTTTGATTAGCAACTGAGCTGCTTCTCACAGGGGCAACTCTATGGGGTGTTTGCCAGGAACCGACTGATTTAGGAACTGGTCCCGGTCTTCCAAGCAACACCAGGGATGCCAGCAAATAAACAGTTTATTTGCTTGCTTCGTGTGGTGGGTCCTTTAAGCCTCAAAACGACAAGCTACGGGCAAGACTAGGATCCTACTCACAACTGAGCCTTTAAGGAGCTACAGTAACCCACCCAAGGACTGAATAGGAAGTGGAGGGAAGCTATTCAAAACCAGAACTGCCCTAGACCTCTCTACTCATCGCTGCCTTGCTCCGCATCAGGCACGCAACACAACGAATGAATCCTACAAGGGAACGCCTGGGATCCACAGGATCTTGACCTTCTCTCACGCCCGGGACAGGGAAGTAGAGCAGGGGCACAGGTCCAGGAAGAGGCACCTCGGAAAGAATCAGTAGTAGCACAAGCGACGAGGGCAGGCCAGCGGCTACTCACCGGGTGCTGGCTCTACGGCCACCTTGGCACAGTGGCCAGGGTCTCCCCGGCGCCGGCCGGCACGCCGCAGCGAAGCCCCCGGGGAGACCCCCGCGGACCCGGCCGCAGGCACCGCTCAGGTATCGCAGCACCAGCACCATCGCCTGCGTCCCCTCCCCTACCCTCTCTCAGCCTCCAGCTCTGCCCACTGCAGCCCGACGCTCCGCAGCTCCCCGCGCGGTCTAGCCCCGCCCCCCACTCGGGGGCCAATGAGGCGCTCACCGACGCCTCACGTGAGGGCAGTGCCAGGGGCCAATGGACGCGCGCGGCGGAGGGCGAAGGGCAGGCCCGCGGCGCGGGAGACGTGCAGCGCGCTGGCTCGCTCCCTCCCTTCCTCCGGCGCTGTGAGTAGAGGAGCTAGGCCTTGAGCGAGGCGGGTCTAGGGTGGTGGTTACGCTCTGCCCTTTTCCTTCTCCCACGGCTGGGTCGACTGAAAATCTGGCCTGTCGAGTCGTGCGTCCTCGGTGTTCACCGCTCAGCGTCCTCTGGACTTTGGGAGAAAGTCGGGGCGTGACAGGGGGTTGAAAACTCTCCTCTGGGCGGGTCCAGCGAGCCTCCCTGCCTCCCGCTCGGCCCGGCCCCCGCCCGCCGCTAGCCACCGGAGGTCTCCATCCTGACCCCCGTCAGGCCAACTGCCCGTGGAGGAGTGCTGGCTGTCCTGCCCTGGCCCTGGCTCCGGACGGAGGCTCTTGGTCACGGCAACGCCTGGCAGCCTGTAGTCTTCTGGCCTTGTTTTTGCGGGGCTCCCGGCGGTGTCCTCTCTGCTATCATTTAGCAACCTGTTTCCTTAAATACTGGGTCGAGATACGGTTTTAAACATGTTGCGCGGGGCTGGGTGCAGCGACTCACTTGTACCGGTGTCTTCACCCCTTTTCCTCATCTGTAAGGTGAGGGAGGTGGGCTGTGTCATCCCCAAGTGACCATCTGATCAAGTTTCGTTCACTGTTCCCGTGGCAGTTCCACACCTGTCCTCCGTGCTTGATGGCAGTCTTTAATCTTTAGGGTCAGCACAACTGAACAGAACAAAAGTAGAATGTTAAAAACTGTATTGCTGGGAGAATTTTGTTTGAATTTGATTCCAGGTATTAGTCTGATGGCTTGGGGAAGTCATTTCGCCTCTTTGCCTCAGATCCTCCTCTGTGGACCAGGAGTACAAGCCGTGTCCCTCTCAGGGGGCTCTTGTGTGGAGTACATGAGAAAAGGCTCGTGGGTCTTTAGCACAGGGAAGTACAGTTGAGCCCTGAAGAGCATGGGTTTGAACTATTCTGGTCCATTTACAGGCAGATCTTTTTCAATAAATCTGGTACAGTACTGTAAATGTATTTTCCTTGGGATTTTCTTAACATTTTATTTTCTCTAGTTTACCTTATTATTATTATTATTATTATTATTTTTAATTTGACAGAGATCACAAGTAGGCAGAGAGGCAGGCAGAAAGAGAGAGAGAGGAGGAAGCAAGCTCCCCACTGAGCAGAGAGCCCAATGCGGGGCTCCATCCCAAGACCCTGGGATCATGACAGGGAGGAAGGCAGCGGCTTTAACCCACTGAGCCACCCAGGCCCCCCTCTAGTTTACCTTATAATAATACAGTATATAGGGGCACCTGAGTGGCTTGGTCGGGTAAGCATCTGCCTTCAGCTCAGGTCATGATCCCAGGGACTTGGGATGAGCCCCACACTGGACTCCCTGCTCAGCAGAGAGCTCCATTCTCCCTTTCTCTCTCCCTCTTCTTTGTCTGGCTGGTGCTAACCTCGCTCTGTTTCAAATGCATAAATCTTAAAAAAAAAATACAGTATATAATACATATAACATGCAAAATATGTGTTAGCTGTGTTGCTAGGCTTCTAATCAAACAGGAGTCTGTTAGTTAAATTTGAAAGGTCAGGGGGCGCCTGGGTGGCTCAGTGGGTTAAGCCGCTGCCTTCGGTTCGGGTCATGATCTCAGGGTCCTGGGATGGGGCCCCACATCGGGCTTTCTGCTCAGCAGGTAGCCTGCTTCCCTCCTCTCTCTGCCCGCCTCTCTGCCTACTTGTGATCTCTCACTGTCAAATAAATAAATAAAATATTTTAAAAAAAATTTGAAAGGTCAGAACTTCTATGAAGATTTCAGCAGCTGGGGGGATGGTTGCTCAAGGGTCAACTGAATAAATTACTGCTTTTATTATGTTTAAATGATTTTACTTCTGGGACAGTTGACTATTTTATTTGTGAAAACAATGTAGAATGTTACTTGCTTTTCTCTTCGCAAATGGAAAGAAAATAAGAGATGGTTATTTGTTAAATTCAACTTTTTGTTTTGAGATCATTGTAGAGTCCCATACAGCTGTAAGGAACAATAGAGATCCTGTATACCCTTTACCCATTCTCCCCCAATGCTAACATCTTGCAAAAATATAGTACAGTATCATAACCGGGAAACTGACCTTGACACATCCCGGTGATATTATTCCGGCAGCTTTACAAGTGTGTATTTGGTTCTATGTATTTTTTGTTTTGTTTTGTTTTTAAGATTTTATTTATTTTTTTATTTGGTGACAGAGCAAAAGCAGGGGGAGTGGCAGGCAGAGGTAGAAGGAGAAGCAAGCTCCCCGCTGAGCAGGGAGTCTGATGGCATCCCAGGACTCTGGGATCATGACCTGAGCAGAAGGCAGACACTTAACTGACTGAGCCACCCAGCTGCCCTGGTTCTATATTATTTTTACCAAGTGTGTAGATTGTTGTGTTGCCACCACAGTCAAGCTACAACACGCTTCCATCACCACAAGGGATTCCTCCTGGTGCTCCCCCCCCCTTTTTTTTTAGAGATTTTATTTATTTATCAGATAGAGATCACAAATAGGCAGAGAGGCAGGCAGAGAGAGAGGGGGAAGCAGACTCGCCGCTGAGCAGAGAGCCCGTTTCGGGGCTCGATTCCAGGACCCTGAGATCATGAAGGCAGAGGCTTTAACCCACTAAGCCACCCAGGTGCCCCCTGGTGCCCTTTATAACTATACTTCTCTTCTTCAGGGCACCCCCTCCCAATCTGTTCTCCTTTTCTAAAATTTTGTCATTTCAAAAATGTTCCATAAACAGAACTATAAAGTATTTAACTTTTTTGGAATTAACTTTTTTTTACTCAGTATAATCCCTTGAAATCCATCCAAATTGTTGTATGTATCAAAGGTTTATTCATTATTGCTGAGTAGTATTTCATGGTATGGATGTACCACAATAGGCTGAACATTCACCCATTGAAGAACAACTCAGTTCTAGTTCTCAGCTATTTGGATTAAAGCCGCTATGAACATCAGTGTATTGCTTTTTGTGTGAACCTGTTTTTGTTTCTGTGGGATAAATGCCCAAGAGTCCAGTTGCTGTGTCATACATATGATAAGCGCATGTTTAGTTTGGTAAAAAATTGCTAAACTGCTTTCCAAAGTGGCTGTACCTTTATACATTCCCAGCAGCAATGTTTGAGTGATCTGGTGTCTACTTACCATCAGTAATTGGTGTTGTCACTATCTTTTATTTCAGCCATGCTGATAGATATGTAGTGGAGATGGTTATTTTTTAGTTTGCACAGCACATAGTTTGTAACTAGGTTAAATACAGAATTATACATTTCTATGGTCTGTGGTCAGACTTTCATGGGCCAGTTGAAACCAAAGTAGTGACTTGTTTACCATGTGATTTTGAGTACATACCTCTTAGTTTAACAAGGTGAAGGAACTCGCAATACACCTGCTCTTTGTATAGAATTTTTTCCTGTTTACCCTCTCCCCTAGGTTTGACTGTACATTAATTTGTTTCAATTAAGTAATTTCAAATCAAGAGCTCACCTTACATTCATTCATACACCCCCATAAAGTCTTTGGTATGACATCACCCTTAGCTGAGAATTCATGTTCATCTTCCATGTATGTCAGAACCTGTAAGGTGTTATTTCAATGAGCCCCATGTGATGTTGGCCTAGGAATGGCTTTAGAGAATTTTGCTTCCAATTCCTTTTTTTTTTTTTTAAAGATTTTTTTATTTATTTACTTGACAGACAGAGGTCACAAGTAGGCAGAGAGGCAGGCAGAGAGAGGGGCGGAAGCAGGCTCCCCACTGAGCAGGGAGCCCAATGATGCGGGCTCAATCCCCGGACCCTGAGATCATGACCTGAGTTGAAGGCAGAGGTTTAACCCATTGAGCCACTCAGGTGCCCCTTTGCTTCCAATTCCTAATGATTTCTTCAGTTCTAGTTCATTAGACTTTACACACCTCAAGAATAAGAATCAAAGTCACTGATTTGCAGTGAGGTGGGGCTGTAATTTGGGGGAGGATCTGCCCAGTTCCAGTACCACCCCATACCTCCAAATTTTATTTACTTTCAAGAATTAGTTCTTAAAAAAAAAAAAAAAAAAAAAAAAAAGAATTAGTTCTTTAGTTCAGTCTTCTGAACCACTTAATTAGCCATCACTCTTAATAGCCTAGATAAGTAAAAACAGAACTTCCACTTAAAAACAAACAAACAAACAAACAAAAACTTACTGTTTTTAGGCAAATGGGAACTCTCAACCAAACCAACCAAATGTTTCTGTTACTCAGAAACATTTTGTGTATATCTTACTTTGAATTAGACATAGAGATCTGCCCTTCTCTAAGTTACAAGCATAATTGCAATTTTTAGAAACATTTGTCCTAAGCCCGGTTCTGATAGTAAGAAGGAGCTTTTTTAAATGATTTTAATTTCTGAATTATTTATTGAAGCAATAATTTATTAGTGACTTTTTTTAACTTGCTGTTAACATTTTTTTTCCCCAATCACCACTCACCACTAGAGGTCTCCGCTTTCCTTATAGAAAACATTCCCAGCGGCAACAGCTTGAATTCATCTGAAATTTCTAAAATGAGCACAGGGGCAGTTGAGAATGTAAAACCTACCAATTTACTTTTTTTACCTTTATTTCCAAGTAAAGTTTTTATAGTCATGCTTAAATTATTTTAAATATAGCATCTAATATTTTTAGAGATCATAGTGAGTGTAAATTTCATCTTTCCTTTAAGCTGAATTATAAGGTGAACCAAAATGAATCAAGTAAAAGTACTCAGTTTTCACAGACCACTCTAATTTACCTGTTTAATAACAGTCTCTCTGGTTTTATCTGTCTCTATGGAAATATACCAACCATTAAAGATTACTAATTAGCAAATATTTATTAAACTCTTGCATCAGGTGGATGGCATTGTGCTAGGTGCTAAGAAAAATGGCAATGAATAAGACATGATCCTTGAAGTCCTTTTTGGTCTGCATACCTTTCATTTTTTCTGCTAACTCAAAACCCTTAATTATCCTTTAGGACCCATCTCAAAAGACCCCTCTAGTGTGAAGCCTTCTCTTCACTTCCTCCTCTAGGCTTTCACAGAACTTGTTCATACCTCTATTAAGACATATTGCATGTTTATTTGTTTTTATGTTGTCTATCTTCTTCATTAGACTATACATTCTGTGAGGACAAGGAATCTTGTCTTTCTGTGTCTCTCCTTTGTTGTTTTTGTAATCCTACCATTGTATCTCTGGCACTGAGTATAGCAGACATTCAGTAAATACTTACTGAGTGAATGGATGGATGGATGGATGGATGGAGATGAATGAGGCCTTAAGGTTGAGTAAAATTTCTACAGACAGGATGGGGATGTGGGGTGGGGAGGGATGGTAAATAGAACAGCCTATGTTGAAGCTAGAAAACCCAGATAAATGAAATTGACAGCCAGTCGAGTTATCAAAGGTGGTCACAGGAGACGCCTGTGTGGCCCAGTCTGGGTTAAATCCTCTGCCTTTGACTCAGGTCATGATCTCAGAGTCCTTGGATCCAGCCCCACATTGGGCTCTCTGCTCAGCAAGGAGCCTGCTTCCTCCTCCCTCTCTGCCTGCTGCTCTGCCTACTTTTGATCTCCCTCTATCAAATAAACAAACAAACAAATAAATAAATAAATAATCTTTTTTAAAAAAAGTGGTCACAGGTGGAAAGAATTTTCACAAAAAAAAAAAAGCTAGGAAGGGATAAGAACAAGAGAGTGATAGCATGGGGAAGGTTTGCAGTAATGACTGTAGAAAAGAAATGAAGAGGAGTGCCTTCATGGCTCAGTTTGTTAGTGTCTGCCTTCCATTCAGGTCATGATCCTGGGGTCCTGGGATCAAACCTCACATCGGGCTGTCCTGATCAGTGGGGAGCCTGTTTCTCCCTCTCCTTCTGCCTGCCTTTCTGCCTGCTTGTGCACTTTCTCTGTCAAATAAAACCTTAAAAGAAATGAAGAGGGAAGATGATCCCAGGTTCTGTCCACAGATCTCATCTCTCACTGTTCTAGAACCTCAACATCTTCAGTCACTTCTTGGCTCTAAGGTGGTTCTCACTCAGGCCTCTCTCTAGTCTTCCTTTTCCCCAGTTCTAATACCATCTGGGACTGAGGAAAAAGCCCTGGACTGGAAGGAGGGAGAACTAAGTTCCAGTTTCAGTGCTGCCACCAGTTAGCCATGAAACATTAAATAAGACCTTTTAAATACATGCATTTATTAATACCCCACCTTGTTCCAGAAGGGATTTAGGATGTCAGCAAGTTACTTAATATTAGGGCTTCAGTTTCCTCATCTCTGGATGGTCTAGGTGGTCTAAGTTCATTCCTGTTGTCCCATTTTGTGACTTTGATTCTAATTTGTTGGTTATCTCCACTTAGAAGTTATGCTAACACTTCATATTTTGAGTATGAAAAACTGGAGGTGGAGGTGGGGGAAACCTATAACCTGTCCTCCTGATACTGACTTCTGTTAATGACATCACCATCTAACCATTGACCTGGGACCAAAACTTAGTGTCCTTTTCAACTATTCTGGCCCTTGCCTCAGCATCTCACTGAGCCATGTAGAATCCACTCTGTAATGGTCATTCCCATTCTTGCCCCACTTGGTCCTTTCCCATGGGCACATGTAGTTAAAGCCATTGTTAGCTGTCTCACTGTTCTGTTCTATGGACCCTCAGCGTTGATGCTGTTGGCCAAGTAGTATTCCAAACACAGCTCTAACAATGCCAGTGCTCTTTGCAAAAATCTCAGTGACCCCAACTGCCTCCAGCAAACAGTCCAAAGTCCCTTGCTAGGGACGCCTGGGTGGCTCAGTGGGTTAAGCCGCTGCCTTCGGCTCAGGTCATGATCTCAGGGTCCTGGGATCGAGTCCCACATCGGGCTCTCTGCTCAGCAGGGGGCCTGCTTCCCTTCCTCTCTCTCTGCCTGCCTCTCTGCCTACTTGTGATTTCTCTCTGTCAAATAAATAAATAAAATCTTTAAAAAAAAAAATAAAGTCCCTTGCTGATCTTGGCAAAACTCTTCCTGATGTGACTGTGTAAATTGATTGTCTCCTCTTCTCAGGATCCCCATGTACTCACCAAACTGAACTACAACATGCCTTAAAAGGTTCTGCCTCGGCTAATCAGCTGACATACTTTCTCCTGTTGAAATCCAGGTCCATTCTTATTTTAACTCTGGGGAATTTTTCAGGTTCTACCGTTTAACTACCTGGTAATTTGTCTTACCTCACTCCACCCTGCATTAATTTTTCAGCAACTCAAAGGTTGAAACCACATTTCATTTATCTTTGTTTTCCCCTGATATTGCTCACTACTAGAGAAGCTTGAACTGAAATAAATCAGATTGAGACCACTCAGAAACCTAGTTTCTGAGCAAGAAAACTTTCTCAACTCATGATTATAATTTTTTACAGCTGGAAATCATCTGAGCAAATCATCTCATTTTACAAGTGACAAAACCAAGGGTCAGCGAGGTGAGGTTACTTGCCCAGTCTTTCCTAGCTGCCCTTGGACGGGTCTGTGTTTGCACTGTTCTGGTGCTATTACTTGCAACCTTGGCATAGAGAGGTCTGTTTTCATGTCTCCTCTTCCTTCCTGGCTATAAGCATTTTAACCAGCTGTGCTCCCTAGCTGATTTTGGTTTGTCATTTTGATACTGGAAATGTAGACTGGGAGCACAGCTGGTTTCATCAACTGTGTAAGTGCAATACTGGACGGACATCTGCTGGCGATACTGTGGGCAGACTCCAACTGAGGGTTGAAGATTGAAACTTAATATCAAGGCTGGATATTAGAGACCCTCCAATCCAGCCCCTCTTTTCTTGCAGCAAGGAAACCAAGAAACAGAGACAGGAGTGACTTGCTTGTTAACTTTGAGTGGTAAATGACTCATCAGCTTTATTGGCACAAGAGCACTGACTTTGAAATTGTAAAGTAAGTTACTGGATGTATGGCTCGGATTGCCAGCTAATGATCTAATATGAATACTGTTTTGTGTGTCTAGATCAAGTGATGCTGTTTGGAAAAATTTCCCAGCAGTTGTGTGGCTTAAAGAAACCCCCACGGTCATGTGACTACAGAAACTTTTGGGGCTGGTTGAATGCAGTGTTTAATAAGTAAGTTACTCTAACTGAAGTGAAGAAACATGGCCATTATTACAGCTAGATAAGTTTCCAGTAGCTAATTTGGTTATTTCTTGTATTTCAAATGCTTTTTTGTACAAGGTAGGTAATAGGATCCTAATTTTGTTTAAAAACAAGTAAAAGATACACACAGACATTGAATAAAGACCAGAAAAATCGATTACAAAATACTGTGTTGAGGATTTCAGTCATTTTATTTGTCCTTTTGATGCCTATTAACTCTTTATAAAATGAAAATATATTATTTTTGTAACCCAAAAAGCTCAGCAAATGTAATTTTAGAATATTCTATGGCTTCTTAAGGGATACAGTTAGCGTTTTTAAGACTACCAGGGGACTCAACTTGTTCAAAAAGTGGGTGGCATTGGGCGCCTAGGTGGCTTAGTGGGTTAATCCTCTGCTGGCTCAAGTCATAATCCCAGGGTCTCTGGGCTCTCTGCTCAGAAGGGAGCCTGCTTCCCTCTCTCTGCCTGCCTCTCTGCTTACTTGTGGTAAGTATTGTCTCTCTGTGTCAAATAAATAAATAAAATCTTTTTAAAAATACGAAAAACAAAAAAGTGGGTGGCATTCTTAGATATACCATTTTGAAGGTAATGAAATTAATCTCATTGCTTAATAAACATTAACACAACTCATTAGAGGAAAGGGCATATGTAGAAATTAATAAGAGTCACTTAATGAGATTAATTTGAACATAGATTCAAAATTAGTCCCTTTTATATTTAATCATTAATAAAAACAATAACCAAATATAGTCATTTGCTCAATCCATGGTTACCGAGAACCTCCTGGTGTCAAGCACAGTGCTACATATGAATCAATGAAGACTCATGTCTGGCTGATAAGCCCATATAAAAATAATAAGCTTGACTGAGTTCACTTGGAAACAAAAACAAGGGAGCGAGAAGAGCCATCCTATGTTTTTTTACCTGGTTCTTCCTAACATACTTCTTTCCCTCCTCAGTCATCTGAAAGGAAAAGTTGCTGAAGTACTATATTTATGCTGACGACTAAAGCTGAGCAGCTAGTGATTATACTAAAAATGAGCTGCTTTTGCTCTCTTGCCAACAGAGTAGATTATGAACGCATCAAGGACGTGGGACCCGATAGGGCAGCATCTGAGTGGCTGCTACGCTGTGGGGCCACGGTGCGCTACCATGGCCAGGAGAGGTGGCAGAAGGACTACAACCACCTCCCAACAGGACCTCTGGAAAAATACAAGATCCAGGCAATTGATGCCACCGAGTCCTGTATCATGAGAATTGGATTTGATTATCTGGGTAACTACCCTATCATTTGCTTATGAGAAACGTGGGTGATTTGCAGTGACATTTTGTTGCAGTTGACTCACTATTTAGCAGACATAGGTGTGTTCCTTTTTACCCTTTCCAGTACCATCCAGTCTTGAGTCCTGTGTGAGATTCTTAAAAATTAAATAGAGGTTACAAACACCTTCTCCTTTCTCCCTTCACTAAGCTTGTCTCTGCATGCCTTTATTTCATGCTTATTGGTTTAAAATTCAAGGCCTTGCTTATCAAACTACCTTTGTCAAATTTCCATCATTTGAGAAACTCTTAGTAATGTAAGAATGATCCTACCCTACAGCCTCTGCTTGTGTGGGCATTTCTTTCCTGCATTACTTGATCATCTGATTACAGAGTGGTTCTGTCCATTAGCACAGCATGGATAGTGAATATCTTGCATGGTTATTAGGGTAACTCATCATCCAGGTATTCCCCCTCCAGGGGACTAAGAGGTTTCCCAGGACATAGGATTTTCAGTCCTAAAACCAGAATAGTCCTGGCCAAACTAGGACAGCTGGTTATCTTAATGGTAAAGCAGATTCTTAAAATGTACCTTTTATCTCCCAGAGGGCCTACAGCACGTTGAAAAAATAAGACTATGCAAGTGTCATTATATTGAGGATGACTGTTTGGAGAAACTTGGTAAACTGGAAAATTTACAAAAAAGCATACTGGAAATGGAAATAATTTCATGTGGGAATATCACAGACAAAGGAATCATTGCTTTATATCACTTAAGGTAGGTGGTCACTGCCAAAATGGAAACTTGATGATGAGGTTAAAGTGAATAATTAGAATTTAAATTAAAAAAAATTTTTTTTAAGTAAACTCCGTCCGCAGTGTGGGGCTTGAATTCTCAACCCTGAGATGAAGAGTTGCATCCTCTATCGACTGAGCAAGCCAGGGGCCCTGAATAATTAGAATTTAAAACATTTGAGAGGTGGCACATTTTTTGATTTGGAAAAATACATAAAATGACTTAACTTTCATCTGTAATACTGTCAAACAGTTAAAATTATCAACCTTAATACATTAACATTTTATTGCCTATCTTAGGGGACATCTCTTTAAAAAAGAACTATTTACTTAATACTCATATTTTGGAGTGGCTGCTGCACTGTGGGGCTATGACTATAACAATCTTACTAATTATAATAATTATTGTTTATAATAATTAAGGCATCTAGTGTGGTGCCTGCTCCAGTAAGCGGTCAGTGGGCATTTGCTATTATGCTTCCTCTTCATCTTTTTATTTTGCTATTATGCTTCCTCTTCATTTTTTTCCCCATGTTCTGACACTAACCTCAGTATCACAGGAAGTTTGAGAAACTTTAAGGTTGTTTTTTTTTTAGTAATTTCTATAACCAATGTGGGGTTTGAACCCACAATCTCAAGATCAAGAGTTGCATGCTCTTCTGACTAAGCCAGCCGGGCATCTCCCCATGCTTTTTTTAAGTTTATTTCTTTTTAGGAGAGAAGTTTTAAACATTGGAACCAAAAGCAGTAGATTATCTCTTACATTAGTTGAGGCTTTGAGTCTTCATTTTTTAATGAAGTTCCTTTAAGAACTCCCCTAATTTTTATCCCTTTCTAGATTAAGATTCATGTTTCATATTTCACATGCAAATGAGTTCTATGCTATAATACATATATAGTATTTGGAAAGATTCAGCTAGAATTATTGGTATAATTCAGAACAACTAAACTTCCCAAGGCCTGGCTTAGTTCCTAGCATGAATTTCATTTAAAGTAGCGCTCTTAAAATTGCTGTTCTGAAAGTCATTTTGACAGTATAGTATAGTGTGATATAAATGCATTCTGTGTGTACTTTTTTTTTTAAAGCCTTTAATGGAGTCTGTTTTAATGCTGTAAGAGTAAAGACCAACTGAAGTAATTTTTTTTCTTCTTTTTCTGCAGAAACCTCAAGTATTTGTTGTTAAGTGATCTTCCTGGAGTAAGAGAAAAAGAAAATCTTATCCAAACCTTTAAGACAGCACTGCCTTCTCTGGAACTAAAATTAGACTTGAAGTAAAATAATAATATTCAATAAGTGTCTTCTTTCAATATAAAGTATCATTTAAAATTGTTGATCCTAAATAGCAGTAAATATTACATAATCATCAACAGAACTTAAGGATGTTGTATCATGTTTCAGAAGCAGAGAGCCCATCATGTAGAAAATTAATATTCAGACATGACTCACTGAAGTTACTAAGTTGGAAGTAAAAATCTATGCACATTAAGTCATTTTAAGAAAAATGGAAACCAGGTTGCAGTTTAATTCTGATATATTCCTCATTTTATATAAATATCTATGTAGATAACTTTTGTTGTAGATGATGACAGAGTTCTTTAAAGTGATTTAGGGCAGGGCATCTGGGTGGCTCAGTGGGTTAAAGCCTCTGCCTTCGGCTCAGGTCATGATCCCAGGGTCCTGGGATCAAGCCCCCCCCCTCCCTCGCATCGGGCTCTCTGCTCGGCAGGGAGCCTGCCTCTCTGCCTTCTTGTGATCTCTGCCTGTCAAATAAAATCTTAAAAAAAAAATAAAAATTATTTAGGGCACCTGGGTTGCTCAGTAGGTTAAGCATCTGCCTTAGGCTCAGGTCATGATGCCAGGGTCCTGGGATTCAGCCCCTCATCAGGCTCCCTGCTCAGCTGGGAGCCTGCCTCTTCCCCTACTGTGGTCTCTTTCTCTCTCTGTCAGATAAATAAAATCTTTAAAAAATATATTAAAAAAACTAAAAAAATTAAGTGATTTAAACATGCAACACAGATACTCTTTATAGTACTTTATCAGTAATTCATACTACTGTTACCTTTTACTTTAAAGTTATTGAAGCATGTTACCATAAAAGTGCAATTATGATAAACTAAAAGCTAAATTTCAGATTCGTTGGTGGAGTCAATGATGAAAGGCATTCGGTGGTTGTTGAGGCATTTGTATCGCTTCCCAGGATTTGCATGCATTTCCATGATCCTACATTCCTGTGTTCTTTATAACATACACCTTTCTTTGGCTAATTTGTCTATTTTGTAATCTTAGTCTAGGGTTTTATTAAAACTAGACATAAATACTTGGCTGAATTCAAATAGTTTTGCCAACTACAGTAGAACAGAGGAAATGATCATGAAGACCAGCCCGGTTATACTTCTTTTTTGCTTAAATTAAAAGATTGCTTTAAATAGGAAATTTTAACATGTGAATTAGAAACTAATTTTTATTCCCCCATACATATTGGTTACCTCTTCCTATGAGTTCAAGGGACATCAAAATGAAGTATAAGTACAAAATTCAGTTTTTATCTAGAAAGTAGTGACAATATCAGATATTGATAAAAACAGATCTTTATTTTTACCCTGAAATGGCCCTGGTTCTATTACTATTAATGATATGCCAACTTGTTTATAGATTTCTGTATGTTTGGTTTGAACATTATACTCTTAACTATAACCTTGACTAGAAATAGTTTTAAAATAAACAGTGTATGATGCAGCATTTGGGAAAAAAATGAATTTTTGTTGTGTTTAGAAGCCAGCTTATGTAAATAGCACATGCCATAAATGATATACTATTTATAAATAAAATTTTCACTGTCAATTATAAAATCAGAACACAGTAAATTAAAAAAAAGAAAGACTAAGCTATAGAACAGTATCATGTGAAACAGTGGTGATTCCGTGCTGGACGAAGGATTACAGATGTGGTTAAATTAAGCATTGGTACATATTTAATAGAACTCATTAGAAAAAATGAATGCTTCCATCTCGGATTTGATTATTGTGTGGTGAGGCAACTGATTCACCGCAATTTAGTCCAGAACTACTTTTATATTCTGAATGATTTTCTATAAAACCACGGAATGAATTAGGCAGTTACAGTCATCTGCCTCGTCAAATGCATTGTTTTGGGTTAAAAAGGAAAACAGAAAATGTAAACAGAAGTGGGATGTCCTTCCTTGTCATTTGAATCAAAGCCAAATAAGAAGAATTAGATACTGCTGCGACTGGTATTTAACCCAGGGTCAGCTCTTTGCAAGAAGCTATACACATCAGGGAGTCTTAGGATATCATTAAACTGGCTGAAGTAGCCAAAATTATTGAACAGATGCCTGAATTTGGTGAGTTACTTAGCAGTAAGTGAATAAAGACAAATGCTGTCATGAAGGAAATTACTAGAGCAGTAAACTAATAAGAGAAGAGGAGAAGGTTTTGAAGAGACAGTAGAATACATTTTCAAAGACCATGGCTGGGAACCACTGAGGAAACAGCAGCAGCAGCACACCAACCAAAACTGGCAGTGAGCTACAAGAAACAGACGTGAGCTTCATCCTGCCCTTGTGTTCAGGGGATGAGGATGAAAAATCTTTTGGAATAGGAGGCGCAGGCCAAGTCAAAGCTAATAACATGTTAAGTATCATGATACAAAGCTAAGAATACTCAGAATCATTTTGGACTACTTTCTTAACAGTTGTTGTCAATTCTTAGCACAGTATATATATATATATATATATATATATATATATATACACATACACACGTATGTGTATGTATTTATATGTGTATATAGACACACACATACAATATCAAAGGTTATTTCCAGGACAATATCGGTGTACAACCTAAAGTCTTTCATGGTCCAAAGAAGAACTCAACAAGCAACTTTTGCAGAGCCCAGATCATTATAGATAGTCCTGCCTGTAAATCTGTCTCCAAGTCTGAGGCGGAGCTGGAGAGAATGAACTAATTACTTTCAGGCTGATAGGCTCACTTCCCGTGAAGCCTGTAGGTCTTGTTCTACCCCTTGATTCAAGCCTTAGTCAGCTACCAGGCTTCACACCAGTTCGTAAAGGGAACTGGGTCACCTGGGGAGGGGTTATAAAAACCCATCCTGCCTGCAAAAATGACTAAGGTGCAGCCTTTACTAAAGGTAATGACAAAAGTATATGTAACAAATGTCTACAAATGTAGACATTTGTTACATTAAATATGCAAGCAAATAATGCTGTTACGATAATCCATGATTTTAATTATTTTGAAAGACTCTTCAATAGTCTAAAATGTTTTAAAAATATGAAAATCTAAATATAGAGCAAGCAGGAAATAGAATTATAAGCATTTTGATTTCAGGAACTAAAACTTCTTAAATATGATGTTGAGACAGTCTGAAAAGGCAGGGTATAGGACTCAAGGCAAATCTCTGCAAGAAATACATCTGGGTATTTTGTAATCCACTTCTCACTTGTTGCGTATGGTACAATAAAAGCATAAATCCTTCCTACATTTCTAATTTTGCCAAAGATAGGGATAGTAGGTACAGTTTATATTTCTGTCCATTAGCTCAGCTACTTAGATACAACAAAAATGCAAGTAAAAATCCAAACAAGTATTTCTGTTCTGGTCACCATCATGAAGCCTGGAAGGCTGTCTCTGGAAGTTCCCTTTCTCTTCTGCCAGGTGGCCTCCCCTGGTTTGTGACTTATGTTTTCTCCTGGTGTCCTTTCGACATGGTGATTGTTTTCAAACAAATGTATGTTTCATTTTCTCCAAATCATTTTTCATCATCTAGCTCCAAGCTCCTTAAATGTTTGGAAATTGGTAGTTCATTTTCTTCCTATTCCAGTAGTACTTCTTATTATCCAAAGCTGGAAGGAAGCCGCTGCTGGTCAGCTGAGGAAGGGCCTGCAACTGCAAATACGAAACACAGGGTGAGGTTCAATGCCGTGCATTCTTTTCGTTGTTGAGTACATATCACAAAAGAGGTAAGTCAGTCAATTTTTCAGCACAGAAATACTTTCTCTGCACAGAATCTAGGACCTGAGGGAGAACAAAAATGCTTAAATGTGTTCCCTTTTTCTTTTTAAAGATTTACTTTATATTAAAAAGCAAAATACGCACATTCAAGAAAATTTAGAGAATATGAAAAAGAAAAATTGACTAACATTATTGGAAAAAATAGATTTATAGGAGGTAAGAGCTTGCTGGGACCTCAGGGATCATTTAAGCCAATGCTTGTCTTAACAGCAAAGAAAGCTGACATCTGGAGCACTTAAGTGATTTGCCCCCTTACCCCTTTGTTAGAAAGACAAAATGGCTCCCTTCATGCTCCCAGTAAATGTTTGAATTTATTGTCAATATCAAACGAAAGGAGAAAATACAAAAAATATATGTATTTTGTACTACATGGCCTTAGGTATCTGCAAAGTGGTTACTTTTTAATACTTCAAACAGTTGAATCCTTCAAGACCTAAATGTAATACATCAATTAGTGGGTTCCCCTATTAATTCAAGTAGAAATATTCCTATCAAGATCCTTTGCTTTGGACACAAAGGAACAACAAACTAAGTGGTAACTGTGGGGTCATGTATTCCAGCCTGTTTTGTTACCTGGGTCATACATGACAGAATAAAATAAAGCTTTCTTAATTTTGTAACTCTGGTCTATCTCAGGACCCTGCAGTTTATGCTGTACCTGCTCCTAAGGGACTGCCCATCCTCTTCTCTCCTCCAAACCTCACATACACCACCCAGATGCCACTCAGCACACAGGGCAGCGAAGGCTGCCAAGAGAAAGACTAGGACATAATAATTTATAGATTAAGGGCTTCCTAAGCAGATCCAGAAAGGACTGGGAGTAGCCAGCTCAGCTTAGTTATGGTTCCAGCTATAGTCCATTCTAAATTACTAGAGCTTTTGGCTTATAACAAGATGCTTAACATAAGGCTACTTTGCCTAACTTCATCCAATCATGTTCTTCACGGGCTCCCTGTGTGCAGCTGGGATGCTTTTCTCTGATAAAAAAAGCTGTTCCATTGATATCACTGAGAGCACGAAATCACCAAATCTACCCAAGCCAACTCTTAATATTAAAGGATTCAAGGGGAAACTTGTTCCATTTTTGGATCATTCTGGAATGTCAGTCAATACCGAAAGTAAGATGATGACAGAGAGCTGCCTGGGATAAACTGGATTTCATTCTCCAGAGTACAAAAAGCAGGCTCCGGGGGACTCATGCACAACACCCACCCATCGTCCCCCAGCCCCGGCCCGAGGGGCCACTTTGTGGCAGCAGGGAAGAAACTGTGGGACAAGGACACCTGCGGGATGTAGGGAGAAGGGGCCATTGGACTCAGACGTGTCTGGTGCCCTGGCTGAGAGACAGTGGGTCCCTTCTCCTGGTGCTGGAATGAGGGTGTGGGACAGCAAGCCGCACTTGCCACCTCCAGCCAAGCTACAGATTCTCTGCACCAGGTGGCAGACTTGAGATCTTTTGAAAGTGCAACCCAGATGCTTCCGTGAAAGAGCGCCCCGTGTTTACCCCAGGCAGGTGCTTTCGGCTCTGTCTCAGGGTCTTCCTTAGTGGCCCATCAAGCTCTTTGGCCAAAGCGCCCATTTCTCTGATGCTGTCAAAATAGGGATGCTGCAACAGCTGTTCACATGTCCATCTCTCGGCAGGATTCATGTGGAGGCAGCCCTACAAGAACAGAAAAAGTCCCCGGTCTTACTTTAAAACTGTGTTAACTTATTATTATTTTTTTGTTCTTGAGAGGTCAAACCCATGGGCTGGGAACAGGAAGGGGGGAAATTAGGGGGAAAAAAAACCCCCACACCAATTGTGATTTGAGTTCCTTCCACAATTACTTCTAAATGGATAACCACAAAATAAGTAAATAAATAGTTTCTAGAAATAGTAACCAAAAAATCTTTGTCTTCACCTTGTTCTGTTGTGGAGGCAATTGGCACTCTGCCCTGAGGGAGGAGGACATGACTTTTGAGTTCGCCTCAGTATCCAACTGGAATAATCCACTTAACCAGTTTGGTCCCTTGTGTATACTTTGTAAAAATACAGGTTTTTATTTAAAAAATAAGACCTACATGTGGTAAAAATTAAAATTCATACGGAATATAGCCAAGTCTCCTCAGCTCTCTGTTGTTCCGTTCCCCCTTCCAGATTCAGCTTCTCCTTTTTCTCTGGTATATTCTTCCAGAAATACTCTATGCATTACAGCACACATATGCACGCATGGAAGGAGAGGCATAATATACATGCCTTTATATTACATCATTCTTAACTATTTGCATTAAGTAGGCCAGAAGGCTCATACTTGGACAGATTAAATCTCACAATTATATACCCCAAGGAACTGTCTCAATTTTTTTATTATATTATAAATGCGTCAGTAAATGTATTAAACACTTTGAAATGGATTGTAATGCAAATATTTTACTTGGTACCTGATTTTACATAAGGGTTATATAGGTCTGAAAAATCAAAGTTTTAAAATCAAAACCTACTTCAAGTATACTGGGCGGGGTTGGGGATTGACAGCTCTTTGTGTCCATGGGTTCTACACCCAGGCTTTAATAAAACCACCTTTTTTGCACCAAAACAAAACAAAAAACGTATACTAGGAATTGGCTATTTAAATGGATCTTACGGGGCAACCCCCTGGGGTCCCCTTTCTCCTTGGGAGCTTTGTACTATCACTTGGCTATCGCTCAATAAACCTTGCTTTCTGCCAGCGCCCCCCACCCCGGCCACCACCCCCCGCAAATAAATAAATAAATGGATCCTATAGCCCAACATTTTTTGAAGAAAAGGATCTTTTTGTAAAACAAGTACTATCCATCTGAAGTTTCTATTTTCTGTAAACTAGACTTCAAGTACAAAACCTTGGGTTTCTTTAAAGTGAAAAACACCTACAGATGTTTTCTTTGTAACTGAATGTGAATAAAAATTGAAAGTATTTATACTTCTCAAAGGAAAAGGAGAACTCTCAAAGGAATGCTTTTCCATTCATGGAGTGACAGTAATCATTCAGACACCCCCCAACACCAGCTACTGCGTGCTTCCTGGTCGCCATGATTTTACCTTTAAGAGCCCCAGGGCAGGAAAAGAGATGTTTGGAAATTTTAATTCAAGTGACTCCTGTTTTAAAAAGAAGAAAAGAAAAGGGGGTTTTATTTACAGAGGGTATTGAAAGATAAGGTGACCTCAGATCAATGTCTCCTGAGTGAATGAAGCAACTTCCGGGCACCTTCCTCCCCTTCTCCACCCTCTGCTCACCCACCTCCCAGCTGAAACAACCTCCTGCTGCCAGTTTCACAAGCTCCTTCTCTCTCCACCTCCAAACTTCTTTTCCCAATTTTCCTCCTCACCACTCCCTTCACTTCCCAAAGCCCTGACGCAGGTAGCACCTTATGAGGGAACATTAATTAATGAGAGAAAAAAAACCACTTGTGAAGCACTTGTGTTGTTTCTTTTCTGCGGCCTCAATTTCTGTAACTTGCCTTTCCTCAGAACAATTTTTGGCATTTATATTGGCATTTAAAGGAGGTCCCGGTTTTTGCATTTATTGACAGTTACATAAAGGAAGCTTCAAAATAGATTTTTGTTTTCCCCTACCTAGGTGAACAGATGCCTCTAGGTCTTTCTGGAATAAACACTGTTTTCTCCTCCCACAGGAGCCTGCTGTTTCCCTATTCATCTTACTGTTTAAAGAGTCTCCAGGGCAGGCATTCATCAATCTCCCTTTGGCCATATAAGGCTATTTTGCTTCAGTCACATGCTGGAGACAATCAGGAATAACTAGCACTATAAAGCAGGAGGAATGCTGTCAGGCGGACAGACTGGCCAGTCACAGAGAGACACCACTAACAGAGGCTAATTAAGGAGGGCTGCTGGAGCGCAGGGCAAGGATAAAAAATGACAGTTGTGAGCCTGAGGCTGGAGTGACTGGCCAGGCTTATCTAACGAAATACGACTCTGGGTGCTGTGCCCAGAGTTCTTTTGGACGGGGAATCAGCTCCCAAACCACCGAATTCCCAGTGTGCACTTACTAATCGCTGATAAGGGTAAGAGATAAGAGCCTCAGTTTCAGAGTTTCCTTAAGATCACTGGGGAAAAAAAAATTCTTACAGTACATTTGTATTAGAACCAATTCTTACAGCAGATTTATATTAGAACCTTGAAAGGAGTCTCCCTCGCCCCCCTTAGCTTCATCATTTCTCTTGTTGGGGCGCCTGGGTGGCTCAGTGGGTTAAGCATCTGCCTTCCGCTCAGGTCATGATCTCAGGGTACTGGGATCCGTCTGCATCGGGTTCCCTGATAGGCGGGGAGCCTCCTTCTCCCTTTCTCACTCCCCCTGGTTGTGTCCCGTCTCTCACTGCATCTTTCTCTGACAAATAAATAAATAAGAAATCTTTAAAAAACAAAAAACAAAAAAACACAACCCTCTCTTGTTGTTTCTGCATTTTAAATCTAAGCACTGCTGGGGACTGACAGGGCATTGCTGACACTGAGCTCTGCTGTCTCAGCAGCAAGGCCTGGGATGAGGCTGGCCGGGTGGCCGAGATAGGAGGGCCCATCCTGCTGGCCGAGATAGGAGGGCCCATCCTGCTGGCTCCGGCAGCCCGAAGGCCTCCCTCAGGCAGGGAGAATGACCGGCAGAAGGGCTGGGGCACAGATGTTCCAGCAGGGCAGGCAGCCCCCGCATTGCGTCTTCCTGTGTTTCTGTCAACAGGAAATCCCCTGCAGGACTGCCTCTGGGAAACTTTGGGAACCTTTTTACATTTATAAAGCTTGTGTTGTTTCTGAGTCTTCACTGGTGGACAAGCAAGCAGGAAATCACTAAGTGACATTTAGTGTGGAACTGGGAATGTCCAGGTCACGAGGAAGCCAACTGGGTCACCTCCCATATGCCAGGTGTCATTTCTGCCTCTCCGTCCCAGCATGCTCCCAGCATGACCCACTTTTCCTGTTCCTAGGGACGCAGGGGCAGGAGGCAGTGGGGACGGTGAAAGCCTCCAACTGTGGGACAAGCCAAGAGGCTGGACTCAAATGGAACTTGACAGAACTTCCATCTGGAGACTGAGCAATCAGAGCCTTGGTTTCACTTTGAAAATGCCTTCCTCAGACAGTAGAAAATCATGATTTCACAAACCTTAACTGTGCTCTGAAATATTTTTTCATTATAATATAGGCTCATCAGAGGACATTCAAAAAATATTTAAAAATGTAAAGAGAGAAAGAAATCACATCACCATGAAGAAATACCCACTCTTAATATTTTGGTATATGTCCTTGCTAACCATTTATTTCATGGATGTAAAAATCTTTGCATGATTTTACAGAAGTTGTCATGTTATTTTATATTTATATATGTAAATACATGTATACATGCATTGTGTATTTATTAAACATTTGTTAAAGTTTTGTCAAATTATATATACTGTCTTATAACCTTTTTTTTTACATTTAGCAATACACCGTGGGCTTTATATTTTCAGGTGAATACATATAAATCTATTTTTACTAGCTCTGTGATATTTCTATTATAAGAATATACCATAACTTATTTAATGAATCCTCTACTGATGGAACACTAAAGGAAATAATTTCTATTAAAGAATGCCACAAATTGGGGCACCTGAGTGGCTTAGTGGGCTAAAACCTCTGCCTTCGGCTCAGGTCATGATCCCATAGTCCTGGAATCAAGCCCTGCTTCGGGGTTCCCTGCTCAGCCCAGAGCCTGCTTCCTCCTCTCTCTCTCTCTCTCTCTATCTCTCTCTGCCTGCCTCTCTGCCTCCTTGTGATTTCTGTCAAATAAATAAATAACATCTTAAAAAAAGAAAAAAGAATGCCACATATTTATGCCCCATCTCATGGTTCCACTGCAATAAATTCTTGAAAGCAGGTTAAGAGTATGCACAAATTTTTTAGTTTTAAAAAATGAGTATTTTCTCCACCTTGGCCATAGAGGACAGATACCAGAATGAGGATGGCCAAGCAAGTTCATCACCGCCATGTTCTGGGCAGTAAGAGTATGGTAGAGTAGGGGACTTGGGCAATGATGGATTTTCCTGGACAACTCATTGTGTGAGCTACTTATCGCTTCAGCTGCTGAAAATGATGACTGAACAGGCGAAGTTAGGACAGGCAGCTCTGCATTCCTGTCCAACATGCTGGCTAGCCTCTGCTCTCAGCAACTTCTAAATTCTCACTGAAGGCTAGGGTCTGTTTGCCAATTTGCCCCACTTTTCTTTTTCACGTTGAGACTCACTTTCCAGTGCAGAATGGGCCCCGGGGCTGAGGCAGGTGAGTAACTACTAACATCCAGTTAGCCCTGCAACTCCCCATGGAAAGAGAATCATTCACCATTCACACCCCTGGTAACCTTTGCCCTGACTTGCCTGGCGCTTTCCAAATCAGGTCACTCACCATATCTTCAGGGTCTGGAATTTTCACCCCACTGAAGTACTGATTTGTGCTAAATACTTGTTGGTGCCTAGGAATGAGATCTCCTTTGGACAAGAAGAAAGAGACGGGTAAAATGAGACTGGTTAGCAAGTTAGCAAATACGGTTTCTCTCCATTGTGCTGTGTCTCTGCAGTGAAGGCTGTAGTCTGCTCTTCCAGTCGGAGGGAGGCACTGAGGCAGCCCTCCCCAGCATATCCTGGGATCTGAGGGGACGAAGCCCTCTGTCAGGTGTAGAGGAGGCATTCGTGGATACTGAACGCTACGAGGCCATTACCCCTCAAGGACTCACCATGTACTGAGGGAATCCAAACAGCTCAGAAGCACATACACACACATAAACAAAATAATGCCTTTTTAAAAAAACAGCTAAAGTGCAACAAGTACAAAACAAAATCATATTCATTGAATTATGATGGGTCAATATAAAAGTGTATTGGCTTAGCACTTAGAATAGTGCCTGTTAACAAATATTTGAGGAAAGAAGGGAGGGAAGGAGGAAGAGAGGAAAGAAGGAAGAGGGATGAAAGGAGAGAAGGATGGAAGGAAGGGAGGAAGGGAAGGAGGAAACCATGGAAGATCTTCTAGCTAGAAGGAATGTATTTCCAAACGGGAACCACCTTTTCTTCTTTCATCAAATAGTAATTACTTGGAAGTCCCATATTATCTACTGCTTAGAAAGCTCTTACAAGGGGTGCCTGGGTGGCTCAGTGGGTTAAAGCCTCTGCCTTCGGCTCAGGTCATGATCCCAGGGTCCTGGGATCAAGCCCAGCATCGGGCTCTCTGCTAAGCAGGGAGCCTGCTTCCCTTCCTCTCTCTGCCTGCTTGTGATCTCTGTCTGTCAAATAAATAAATAAAATCTTAAAAAAAAGAAAAAGAAAGCTCTTAAAATATGAATCAATGAAACAAAAGAAACATTTCTATATTCTAGAGGGTTATGTGAGGCTCACTCTGCCCACATTTCAGACAAATTAGCTAAAATCACCCTTGTGTAAAATTCTAGGGATATTACATGTGAAGAGGAGTTTTTTCAGAGATTATCAGGAGATATGCAGCAGGGCACCCCTGGGGCACACCCTGGCCCCTTGCCAAAGCAGAGTGGACAACAAAAGCCTCCCAACCAGGGCCCCAGAAATGCTGTTACTGGACTGGAGTTCCTAATTTTCCTGATTTGTTTTGAAACTTAACCACCTTGCTGTCAAATCCAAAAGCTGCTGTCTTGCCCCATTTTGTACAAGTGGCCCAAATATACTCTCTCCTGCCTTTTGCCCCAGATCTCAGGGAGCTTGATCATGAGTACACTGCTTGTACCTTAGTAACTGTCTTCCATCAGAGCACTGGAAGCAGGGGATGTGAAGAGGGTGACCTAAAATCAGTGGGAGAAACAGCAAAGGAATGCAGATTGAATCTGGAAGCCCTCCAAGGTGCCTTACAGGTCTGCCTGCTGTGTACAGACATTGGTGGAGGACAGAGTGAAATCTAAGACATGACCTCACCCTCAGGAGGCTGACTGTATCTTTGGGAAGAGAAAAGCACAAGAGGAGACAGGGTGAGGGCAGGTGCTACAAAAGTTTAGAGGAGGAAGTTTGCTTTAAACTGGGGAGCAGTAGCTAAACTCCCTGACTTTTTTTTAGTTTTTAGTTTTTTTTTTTTCTTATTTGAGAGAGACAGCTGAGAAGGTGAGAGAGGGAGAGCAAGAGCAGGGGAGCAAGGGAGGGGGAAGTGCAGGGGTCAAGGAGGAAGGGCAAGGGGAGGGGCAAGGGAGGGAGAAAAGAAGGGGGATGGGAAGGTCAGAGGGAAAAGCAGACTCCTCAGTGGAGAGCGGAGAGCCCAATGTGGGGCTCAATCCTGGGACCTCAGGATCATGACCTGACCCAAATGAAGACTCTTAACCCACTGAGCCACCCAGGTGGCTCTCTTCTCCCCGCCTCCCCTCCCTCCTCCATCATACCCCAAGAGTAGAGAGAAAGAGAACAAGAGTGACACCAGAAGATCCAGCCCTTCTTCCTCACCCATAGAAGGTTTAGAATCTTCTACAGCATCTGAATGACCCAATCTAGCCTGGCCGGCTAGAGTCAGGGATCTCCAAAGAGTGAAATATCATATCATAACAAATGAAATAGAACACAGTTGCATTCTGTAAACTGCTAAGCCCTAATAGAAATGTAAGCTTTTATATTGTTGCTATGGTCCTTATTCAGAGTTGAACTTCATTCAAACTATATGGAAAAGAGAACCTTGCATCTTTTGGGACAATTAGTATGCACTCACAATCGTTAATTCTTTTTATCAAAACAAAGGTGAACACTTTTTTTTTTTTTTAAAGTAATGTCTATGCCCAACTAGGGCTCAAACTCATGACCCTGAGATCAAAAGTCACATGTTCTAGAGACTGAGGCAGCCAGGAGTCCTCAAATGTGGACCATTAACAGAATTATTTAAACAAAAGTTCTAGAGGATCCCTCCTTTGTAACTGTACAAGGCATTGAATGAGACTGGGAACTTGGCTCTGTCCTATACTGATGGAGGTAAAACTATTCAGTTTCCCACAAAACATGACAAAAACACCACTTACCCAAGGTCTTCCTGATCAGATATAGCTGATCCACATCTGATTTTCCAGGCCACAGAGGCATCCCTGACAGCAGCTCCGCAAAGACACAGCCAATTGCCCAAACATCTACTGGGGGCCCATACTGTGTGTCCCCCACCAAGAGTTCAGGGGCACGGTACCACCTGGTGGCCACGTAGTCTGTGTAGTAGTCACTTGGGCCAGCTGACCAGTGATGGCACATGGAAAAAAGACACAACAATGAAAGACTGGAATTCAAACTGGGAGAGGGAAGACCTAAGAAATCAAGTTCATGCCCCATCTTGTAGCTTTTCTAAATCAATGGTTCTCAATACTGGTTGCATGTTCAAATCAGTTGAATTTAGTATTTGTTAAATCACTAATTCTTGGGTCCCATCTCAGTCCAATGGGACCAGAAGAATAACTCTTCTCTAGAAGAGACTGAGAAGGTATCAGTAGAGTTTTATAGTTATAGCTTACAGTTCCCCCAGATGATTCTAATCTGTAGTCAAAGTTGAAAACCACTCTTCTAAAATAGTACATCTTGCTTCTCAGAAGTACTATTTTAGCAAAAAAAAAAAAAAAAAGTTAGCGACTAGGAGAACAACATACTTTTTTAATAACCTCTTTACTGCGGTATAATTTACATATAGCATACATTTTTAAAACACTATATGTATCTACATGTTTTCAGTAATTATGGAATTGTAACTTAGGGCAAGCTCAAGCCCAAAATATATAAAAATCAGCTTTCCACAGCACCTAGAGCCTTTCTCGTATAAAGAATCTTTCTGTCTTTTACAATCACTTAAGGAAACATTGATACTCACTCAAAAGTCGAGCAAATCCAAAGTCACAGAGCTTAATCACTGAATGTTTTGTGATAAGGATATTTTCTGGCTTCACATCTCTATGTATGCACTAGTCATAAAAAATCAAAACAAAAACAGATTATCAAGGAGCAACTACAATATATGAGATAAATATAACTCATGAATATTTAGCAAATCCTGGCGAAATCATTAAAACCTCCAACTGGCCTTTTGGATAAAAAGCTGCAAAAGAGCAGCCTAAAATAAATCTAGTACCATACTCCTTATGGCCTGAGTTATCCCAAATTCCTAAAGGGCCCAAAAGGACCAAAAAGGAAGAAAGGAAAAATGACAAGTAGGGTAGCCAGATAAACAATAAAGTTTTTAATATAAGTATACCCCCCCCCATGAAGTCTTTGGGAGGGACATACTTATACCAAAAAGTTATGACTCTTTATCTGAAATTCAAGTTTAACTGGGTGCTCTATACCTAATCTGGGAAGCCTAGAGCAAAGGGAAAACATGAAAAAGCTCTGGGTGAGGCCTGCATCAGGGCTGTTGGAGCTGCGAGTTGATGCATAAGCAGAATTCACAGTTCAGTTGTTTAACTGAGAACAGAACACAGTCCGTCTGGTAAACAGGACAAGCCCTGGGTCTGCTGAGATAAGCGAGGGAAGAGAAGGGCAGGAATCAGGAGCCTGCCAAGGGACCTCCCTTCCAGCTCTTGACATTTGTCCTGACAAGATAAACAAGGGGAGGCAGCGCTTAGCCTCTGGGGAAAGTCGCTAGATGTCAGCTCTGTCCCACACACAAGAGTTCTTAGAGCTCTATCCACCCCCACGGGATGTGGCCCCCACTCCATAATTTAGACTCAAATCACCTGTGGTTTCCAAACCACAGCTGACACTGTTTAACAGGCTAATGTTAGAAGAGTTTATGAGTCTTCACATGATTTTCTTATTAAATAACAATTCTCTTGGCAGAGCACAAATCAACAACCTAATTAAAGATTACATAAAAACAACATTTGGGTCAAAATCCCGTTCGGGGTTCCTAATAATCCTTGCTTCTTCCAAGCCGATTCCTATCTGGAGAAGAATGTTGGATCCCCTTGCATTCTGAGAGACCCTCTTTGGCTTGCAGCTGAAACCCTGGGGTATTCTGGACTTTCTACACTTTGGAGAGAGGATAGAGGTTCTTCTTGGGCCTGGCCTGGTTCTTCCTCCAAAGGACTTTCAGGGCGAGAGATCAGTGTCAGTGTTTCCCCATGGGTTTTTATTATTCTGGAAAATTTGGGGGAGAGACATTTTCTGAATTATTCTATCACTATCTGTCTGGTTCTCAGCAATTAATGGCCCCAAGATCACCATTCCTCTACCCTTGGCTTTGCATATTCCTATAAACGGTACACCCATGGATATCATGATGACAGATGGTCAGAGGGACTTGTAGGCAAGAATGTGTTCCTACTCTGTTCTGAGAATTCTTCGCAAGTTTCTACACCCGACCAGAGCTTCGGGAACTCTCTGGGGAACTTCGGGTATGTGTTGTATTTGTCTTCAGTGTCTCTGATTTTCCTCACTGGGGCCTTTCCTCTCTTGCTCCCCTGTCCTAAAACCTGCTTTCAGGAAAGTGCTAACCCTCACTTGCTATAAACAGCAAGATAAGTTGTCCACACTCCCTGGGATCCATGAATTTTGAAGAGGACTGTAGCCTTCAGCTAGGTGGAGACTCCAAAGGAAGAAGGGCTGGCTGCTTTCATATTTTCTACTACCAGGAAGGCAGCTTCAGGAAAACATCACTTAGAACAGAACACGGCAGGGGCTTCAGCTCCCACCAGCTACACTGACCCAGATAGTAGATGAGATGACATAGTGCAGCAAGTCGCCCCAGTGGCCAAAATGAAGGTCTAGTATGGGTGTTTGGCCTCTGTGGGCAGGGAGTGAGTACTGTCATTCTGGAGGGAGCAGCCACCTTCCCAGCACCTGTGGTGTCTCACCTCCTGGGCAGCAGCCCCCTGAGCTCCCCACCCAGCCTGCCTCTGGCCAGGAGCATCAGAGTGTTCATGGTAGGGGCTCTGTGCTCCAGACTTGGCAATCGTATCTCACCAACACAGACACCAACATTTGGAATTTGGGCATGGTGCCTGGGACTCCGCCTATTGTGACTCCACAGGCATGAGCCCCTTGGGGTTCCCTCCGCTCCCCAACTTGATAGCACTGTTGGGGTGCCAGACCAATGCAGACTCCAAGCGAATGGGGTTCCACTTTAAATGTGAGTCGTATCTCATCCACATAAATCTACAACTACTTTCTTAACATCACAAAAACACATCTTTTCTGTAACCCGAAGAAGAAAGAATGGCTAGGTTGGCATTTTTAGCCTCTACGGACCCCGACCAGGCTTCAGAACACTTGGGCGAAAAAGCGCATCGGCAAAAGTAGGATATAAACTTTGTGCAAAGGCTCTACCTCGGCTTAAGGGCAGCCTTCGGATTTTTCAAGGATGATCATGAGACTTACATCGTGTTTATGGCAAAAATTTACAGCTTGTAATGTCTGCCAAGTTATGCTCTTCACAAGATGTTCTGGTACCCTAATAAAAATAAAGAAGCAACACAAACACATTTTTTAGTGTAGCCACGGAATTCAGCTCAAAAAAAGAAAAAAAAAGTAAGACAGGCTTCAGGAGTGACACATCCAGTCATCTAACTCACAGAGCATCATGGAATGTGAAGGACACGGGCTCAGCACACTGCTGGGTTCTAGGGACTGTGAGGTATGGGCAAGGTGAACATCTCCTTCTACAGGAAGGGACCGTGAAGACTCATGGGGGTTTCCCAAAGTCTTTATGACACCTACCTCCACCACCTGTAATGCCGCGGGAAACCTGCCTGTTAACTTGAGCTCCACTTCCACAAGGAGCTTTTGGTGGATGGAAAGTTAGTTCATATACAGCAAAAGAGGTGTTGCTCTTTTTATTTTTATTTTGTATTTTTCAAGTTGCCCCAAACTGATGCCTTGAGACAGAATTCTTTTTTTTTTTTTTTAAGATTTTATTAATTTACTTGACAGAGATCACAAGTAGGCAGAGAGGCAGGCAGAGAGAGAGAGAGAGAAGCAGGCTTCCTGCTGAGCGGAGAGTCCGATGCGGGGCTCGATCCCAGGACACTGGGATCATGACCAGAGCCAAAGGCAGAGGCTTTAACCCACTGAGCCACCCAGGCGCCCCCAGAATTCATTTTTCACGTATGGGCACATGGTTTCTCCATAATTCCCAGGAAGCATTTTTTTGCAGGTGATGAAGATTTTACTGCTGATAGGGAAGAGGTTTACCTCGCACACCGTGTGACAGAAGTGTATAATGATTAAAAACCTCACATGGAGGGGGCGCCTGGGTGGCTCAGTGGGTTAAAGCCTCTGCCTTCGGCTCAGGTCATGGTCCCAGGGTCCTGGGATTGAGCCCTGCATTGGGCTCTCTGCTCAGCAGGGAGCCTGCTTCCTCCTCTCTCTCTGCCTGCCTCTCTGCCAACTTGTGATCTCTGTCTGTGAAATAAATAAATAAAATCTTAAAAAACAAAACAAAAAAACCCAAAAACCTCACATAGGCATCTTGATTCTTTCCTCACGTTGCTTCTCTCTGGTAGCTAGCTGCATCCACTGGCCCTGTCTTTCTGCCCTGTCCTCAACCACAGCATCTAAATGTGCTCCCGCTGCTCCTGGAACCTCTTCCCTGATGCTCGGCTTAGACAACCAGGGCAACCAAGAGCCCCAGCAGATCCTTCATGTGAATTAGAAAAAGGCACCCCTTCTTCTTCTTTTTTTTAATACCTTTTTAAAAAATATTAACATGTAATGTATTTGTTTCAGGGGTACAGGTCCATGAATCATCAGTCTTACAGCACTCACCATAGCACATGCCCTCACCACAGCACATAGCAGTCACCACAGCACATAGCAGTCACCAATTCACAGCAGTCACCATAGCACATACCCTCCCCAGTGTCCATTGCCTCTTCCGGGAGCATTTAAAAAATACATTAGGCAATGAGTGAAATGACTATATAGAGAGCACATTTATTTTTAGAGCCCCTCACCCAAACAGAACTTACTGTTTTTATGAATCAAACATTAAACTATGGTGGTATGGTCCTCAGCCAGAACTAATAAGTAAACCAGGGGGGAAACTCTGGAGTAGTTGTGTTAAGGTGACCAAAACAAGTCACTTCTAGGCTCTGGGAGAAGCCCTGGGGTCACTGTTGTCACAGACCAGATGTTCAGGAAATCCTCTCAAGAAGATCAGAGGATGGGCCAATGTGGAGGAAATGAAGAGGCCACTGCCAGGAAGAAGAGAGGGGACATTTCTGGACCAGAACCATGTCCCTGGGCTTGGAGTTGCCTCTCTCCAACTTCTCTCCCTCGTCCTAATGCTGAAGAGGTACAATGCTAGGAAAACTCACCTGTTTAGAAAGAAGGCCTAGAAAAATACAACTAAGAGGAGGACATTCTAGGGAAAATGCTTCCCTCCAGGCTCCACCTTTTTGTCCGGAAAAAAATGGAATATATTTTGATTATTTAATGACTTATAAATTAAGGTTATCAGTCCCAGGACACTTTAGTCTCTAAAAACATATCCCAAAAGAAATTATGCAAAAGGAGTATTTAAAGATAAATTATAATAGCATATTAGCAATGCTCATCTAAGGCTGAGCACATTATGACATAATCCTCAAACATCAAAACCCCCTAGTGTCATCCTGAGTTAGCAACTCACTTCTTTACTACTCCGTTCCTTCTCTGAAAAGCCTTCTCTGAAAGGCCTCAGACTCTATCTCTAAGATCCATTTTAGCGGATGATGATAGGAGCCAAGTTTTTCCTTGCCAAAGAAGGGAGTACAAATGTGGGAAGGGAGAAAAATAGAATCTGTTCGGTGGTGTTGGGTTGGAATTGGATATACACATATGTATAGAGGGTGCTGGGCAGGAAGGAGCGCATTCTTCAGTAGGATGCTCCAGGAAGCCTCTCTGCTTAAGTCAACATCTCAAATATGGTGACCAAATTTATACTATATTTTAAAAGGAGAGTCTTCAGGATTTTCTGAAAGATTGGATATAAGAGACAGAGGAATCAAGGAATGACACCAAGGTTTTTAGCTTGAGTGGCTGGTCTATGATGCGGCTCTTTCCGCAGGGGAATACTGATAGGAGAGCTATTTTTGAGGAGGGAAGAGGGGATATATTGAGTTGTTTATTGGATATCCAAACGATATTCTGGGGGAGCTGTTCTGAATTCATAAGGAAGGTTAAGCTGAGAAGCATGAGCCTATGGATGGCGTTTGGAGCCAGAGGACTGGATAAGCCGCTTCAGGAGTGAATACAGCAAAAGAAGAGAGTCAAAGTCCTGAGGCCCACAACAGGTAGAGGTCAGAAGGCAGAGAGGGATTCAGCCAGAGACTGAGGTTGAGCAGGGAGGAAAGCAGGGTGACACTCAGGAAAAAAAGTATTATCTGAGCCAACAGAAGAAAGTATTTTAAAGGACTTCTGGATTAAGGTGGTGGATTGAGCAAACCTATCTAATTGCACTCCCTCTCCAAACCTGACTGCAACTGCACTGAGAGATTTTTTTTTTTTCCCCAAAACAAAATGCTACATGGCCTGAGAGAACAAAAGAGATAATAGCAACACATTTTGGAATTCAAACTGACAATCCATCCTGGAATGCTAAAACCTAAGCCTGAAGAGGGGAATATGGGAGACCAACCAATTTATCCAAAAGAATCCTTTAAAGGGGCAGAAACCAGCAGCCAAGATTCTATGGAAGTGGGAGGGAAAGAGTGGAGAAACTCTGCTCTGGAAACCATCAAATCCCTAGATCCCTTCCCTACTCTACTCCAACAGGAAGCACTCTTCTCCCTACCTGGTAGAAGGCTGAAGTTTTGTTTTCTGGAGAGTATAAAATGAAGGACATTTGGTACAGCTGAGATTGTGGATACTGTTCCAAAAACAGAGGATTAAATGATTATGTACATACTAACTGCTGAATGCTGAGGGTCTCCAGCCCTCTTCCCTACTGGCTTCTGACAAACCATACTTCACGTTCAAAGGAAAATACTGGAAGACTTTTGGGGGGGAAGCCTAGGAGGAAAGATACAAAAATTTTGATGTTGGGGTTCCCCAGCAAATGAACCAGCCAGCTAGCCCCACAGTGAAACCCAGAGCTTCCAATAGCATCCTACTCTTAACCAGGGGCACAGACACGATATGAGGCCCAAGAAAAACCTCAAATGAGAAAGGCAGCGACCAAAACAAACAGAAAAAAGCAACTTAAAAGAAAGGGAACCCATAGAGAGTGAAGAAAACGTTAAAAAAAAAAAAAAAAAAAAAAAAAAAAAAAAAACACCCCAAATATATAAAAAAAAAAAAAAAAAAGAAAGCTGTTGCATCCATGAAATAAGAACAAGATACTATAAAAAAGCAAGAGGACCTGGGACCCACCCTGCCCTAGGCTTGCGGGAGGTGGGGGACTTTAGGATAATCATCTGTGACCCACAAAGAATAACAGCCCCTAAAAAGGAAGTAAGCCATTGAATATGTTATCCATAGAGATGTTGAAAGGATTTAAGTTCTATAAAAGACCAACCCTAAAGGCCTGGTTGGCAACCTTGTCACAACCTGTGAGGACCCCTCTCATTCTTGAGAGCTTTTCCTCTATCTTTACTTAATAAACTTCACTTGCTTGGGGCGCCTGGGTAGCTCAGTCGTTAAGTATCTGCCTTTGGCTCAGGTCATGATCCCTAGGATCAAGCCCCGCATCAGGCTCCTTGCTGGCAGGAAGCCTGCCTCTTCCTCTCCCTCTGCCCCTGCTTGTGTTCCTCTCTTGCTGAGTCTCTCTCTGTCAAATAAATAAATAAATAAAATCTCTCAATTAACTAATTAACCAATTAATTAGCTAATTATTTCTGTTTCTTTACGCACCAAAAAAAAAAAAAAAAGAACAACAAAAAAAAAAACAAAAAACAAGAGAACCACTCAGAGTCCAGAATCCAAATAACCAAAGGCCCAGAACAAGAAAATAGAGAAACCAAAGCCCAGGAAATCAGCAACAAGACAATTCAAATTTTTTTCTCAGACAGAAGGCGCTTACCAAGTGCCAAAACAAGGGAAGAAAAGTAAGGTCCGTGATTCTCATAATTCAGAATTCTGTGAACAAAGAGAGGGTTCCCTAAGCTTCTGGAAATAAACAGGACTTCTGCTCAAATCTTTGTCTTTTTAAACGTCTCATACACAGTTTTTGAGGAAACCCCTGGAGGATACATCCAATCAAAAAGAAGGAAACCATAAAAGAAAATCACTTGAAACAAAGAACACTGGACACTTGCCACACCGGAGGGAAGTGATGGGAATCTCCAGGAGGATGGGGAAGAGGGATGCCACATGATAACAGCATTCCAGGCCCTGAAAACAGCCCACCCAGACTGGAACAGCCTGACCCAAGAGCAGCCATGTTGAGGGTTGTCATCACCATGCCCTCTGCCTTATACCATCTCAGATAAATATGAAGATATTCAACCAACAAAAGCTTTGGAGGAGTCTGCTTCCATGTCCAAATTCTGAGTGCCAGCTTATGCTTTCCTTGCAGACAATTCCATAAACCAAGGCAAGTTCTAATCAGAATGCTGTCTGGTGCGTCAAGAATCTTGGGACGAGGGAAAGTAAGCAGTTGGTTGTTGTCATTAGCCTCAGCTAGCTTACTTACTTACTTACACCCATCCCCAAATTAGGAAGGTCTTGACATTAGATAAAACATATACAATCAGTCCAATCTGACAAGCCTGGCAGCCATTTTATCTCTTTGAGGTTGTTTTGCCTGAAAGGTTACCTCTGCCCTGATGGTTTCACAAAATAACTCTCAGAAAGCCATCTCCTATCTCTTCCTTCGAAGATTTTGGGGGAAGGATATACTGTGACCCTAATTAGGACCCTAATGTCCTAATAATAAAATTGAAACGAGAGAAACATAAACAACTGCTTTGTGATAATGAAGAGATCAAACTGATTTTTAAAAACATCTTCGGCTACAAGGGAGATGGTAGAGATGATGAAGAGAGAATACAGATCTCTTTCTGGCATTCTCAACACTTGAACCATCCTTCCTGCTACGGCTCTTCTAATACTTGGGACAGTCCAAGAAGCCAAACCATCAACATTCACCAAAGCTTCATTGCTCCACAAGGCTACAACAAAAACAAACATGGGGAAGGAAGAACTGGCCATGCTCCTAGAGAAATACTATGTTCTTAGGAATTTATCCTATGGAAATATTTATGCAAGTGGTTGTTCATTTTAGTCTTGTTAGAGATAGAGAAAAAGTAGAAACAATCTAAATATTTATCAGTGGGGAACTAAAGAAAGAAACTGTGGTATATTTGTACAATGGAATGCCACACAGCCATTTTAAAAATACAAAAGTAGAAATATTTATATTGGGAGACAATTCCCGAATACACTTGAAAAAATACATAACTACCTGATGTGGAATACAATCTATTTAAATACAGATATGCAAGGAAAAATAATTAGAAAACAATTTCTCAATCTGTGAATTTCACTTCTTTCTTTGTTTCTGTGTTCCTTAAAACATTATTAGCAGAAACAATATATCACTTGCAAACTAAAAAAGACAGATTTTTTAGTGTTTTATAAAAGTTATGGAATTCTACTGACAGAATTTGAAAACTTGCAGTGTTTTCAAACCAGCTTTTCCCACCGGCTGTTGTTTGCACCAACTACATGAGAGTCAGAAGTGAACCCAGTAGTATTGGAAAAGAACCAGTGAAGTATTGGTTCTGGTTGTACTTACAGAAGGGTAGAAAAATGAGGAAGGAGTATGGAAACTAGTCATTTACCAAACTTTGACAAAGGAGAGACCAACAGTTGAAAAAATACTAAGTACAAAGTATGTTAAGTTCTGCTGAAGATAAGGAATGGTAATACATTTGTTTTGAAGGCAAATACAAACAACAGGAGCCCAGCTCTGGGAATTACAACAGATACATACTGATGTCACTGTAGCAGGATACATATTTGTGGCACAAACTTGCTTGGTGGGAGCAACGTGAATTTGAATCTTCTTCAAAAGCTTTCCAAAGAAGTCCAAGAAGGTACAAATATGGTAATAAGGAGATGAATTAGCATCCATTTCAGATTCAAAGTAGAGACAGGTCTTTGAGTCTGATTTGGCAAGAATGATTTTTATTATTTTAATGATTAAAAATTACCACAGTGATAAATGGAACATGGAGGAAATATTACAAAAAACATAAGTAAAGGATGCCTGGGTGACTCAGTCGATTAAGGTCTGCCTTCTGCTCAGGTCATGATCCTGGGGTCCTAGGATTGAGTCCCGTGTCTAGGCTCCCTGCTCAGTGGGGAGTCTGTTTCTCCCTCTGTCCCTCCCCTCTGCTCGTGCTCTCTTTTAGTCTCTCTCTTACTTGCTCACTTGCTCTCTCTCAAATAAATAAATAAAATCTTAAAAAATAAATAAAATAAAAAGTATAACAATCACTATTAAAACATTAAGAGTACATCATTTTCCTTTTTTCTATCTCTATGTAAATTCTATGAAAATGAATATGTATTTTTATTACATTCATTTTGCAACCACTCGTGAACATTTTTCTATTCCAATGTACTTTTTTTTTTTTTAAAGATTTTATTTATTTATTTATTTATTTGTCAAAGAGAGAAATAGAGTGCGCACAAGCAGGCTGAGACAGAGAGAGAAGCAGGCTTCCCGCTGAGCAAGGAGCCTGATCCGGGACTCCATCTCAGGACCCTAGGATCATGACCTGAGCCAAAGGCAGAGGCCCAACCCACTGAACCACTCAAGCATCCCAAAGAGGAAGTTGTACTTCAAGCTGGAAGCTTTTTTTTTTTTTTTCTTAGATTTTGTTTATTTAAAGAGAGAGAAAGTGAGAGAGAGAGAGCATGAGAGGGGAGAGGGTCAAAGGGAGAAGCAGACTCCCCATGGAGCTGGGAGCCCAATGTCAGACTTGATCCTGGGACTCCAGGAACATGACCAGAGCTGAAGGCAGTCACTTAACCAATCGAGCCACCCTCAATGTATGTTTTACCTATTAGCATGATTCTTAGCAGCCCCACTATATTCCATTGTAAAGATACACCACAATTTACTTAACTGATCCTCTATTATTGGACATTTCAGTTGTTTTCCAATGTTTACACTATTAAAAAATCTTTTAACAGTGTGCCTGGCTGACTGTCAGTACAGCAGGCAACTCTTGATCTCAGGATCATGAGTTCATGCCCCATGCTGGGTGCAGAGCTCACTTAAAATATTTTTTAAAAATTAAAAAAAAACCAAAACCATAAAAAATCCTTTAGCAATAAACACTTTTATAACTAAAGTTTAATGCATGTACTCAATTTTCTTTTCATTGTATATTGTTAGAAGTAGAATTGCTTGGTCTAAGATTATGCCTCTAAGGTTTTTATTTTTATTTATTTATTTGTTTATTGTAAAGATTTTATCTATTTGAGAGAAAAGAGCAGTGGGAAGGGGCAGAGGGAGAGAGAGACAGAGAGAGAAGGAGACTCCGTGCTAAGCAGGTAGCCTGATGCAGGGCTGGATCCCAGGACCTAGGGATCAGGACCTGAGCTGAAGGCAGATGCTTAACCGACTGAGCCACCCAGGCACTCTTCTCTAAGGCTTTTTTTTTTTCTCCAGTGTTCCAAGATTTATTGTTTATGCACCACACCCAGTGCTCCAAGTAATCCGCACCCTCCTTAATATCCACCACCAGGCTTACCCAACCCCCCACACCCCCCTTCCAAATCCCTTAGTTTGTTTCTCAGAGTCCACAGTCTCTCGTGGTTCATCTCCCACTCCGACTTCCCCCCTTCACTTTTCCTTTCCTTCTCCTAATGTCCTCCATGTTATTCCTTATGTTCCATAAGTAAGTGAAACCATATAATTGACTTTCTCTGTTTGACTTATTTCACTCAGCATAATCTCCTCCAGTCCTGTCCATGTTGATAGAAAAGTTGGGTATTCATCCTTTCTGATGGAGGCATAATATTCCATTATATATATGGACCATATCTTCTTTATCCATTCGTCTGTTGAAGGGCATCTTGGCTCTTTCCACAGTTTGACAACTGTGGCCATTGCTGCTATGAACATTCGGGTACAGATGGCCCTTCTTTTCACTGCATCTCTATCTTTGGGGTAAATACCCAGTAGTGCAATTGCAGGGTCATAGGGTAGCTCTATTTTTAATTTCTTAAGGAATCTCTACACTGTTTTCCAAAGTGGCATTCCAACTTGCATTCCCACCAACAGTGTAAGAGGGTTCCCCTTTCTCCACATCCTCTCCAACACTTGTTGTTTACTGTCTTGTTAATTTTGGCCATTCTAACTGGTGTAAGGTGGTATCTCAATGTGGTTTCGATTAGAATCTCCCTGATGGCTAATGATTGATAAAAGTTTTTCAAGTGTCTGTTAGCCATTTGTATGTCTTCTTTGGAGAAATGTCTGTTCATGTCTTCTGCCCATTTTTTGACATAAGTATCTGTTTTTTGAATGTCGAGTTTGAGAAGTTCTTTATAGATCTTGGCTATCAGCCCTTTGTACTGTAATTTGCAAATATCTTCTCCCATTCTGTGGGTTGCTTCTTTGTTTTGTTGACTGTTGCCCTTGCCCTGCAGAAGCTTTTTATCTTGATGAAATCCCAAAAGTTCATTTTTGCTTTTGTTTCCTTTGCCTTTGGAGACATGTCTTGAAAGAAGTTGCTGTGGCCAGAAATGACTCCGATTTGCTTAGGAAATGTTGAAAAAGAAAAACAAAGCTGGGGGCATCATGTCACCTAATTTCAATGTTTACTACAAAGACAGAATGGTACTGGCAGAAAAACAGACACATAGATCAATGCAACAGAGTAGAGAGTCCAGAAACGGACCTGCAACTCTATGGTCAAATAATCTTCAACAAAGCAGGAAAAAATATCCAGCGGAAAAAAGACAGTTTCTTCAATAAATGGTGTGGGAAAATTGGACAACTATGTATAGAATGAAACTCTCTAAAGCTTTAAACACACAGTGCCAACCTGCCCTCTGGGACAGGCTGTTCCAGCAATATACTGATAATTTCCTCTGACAATATTAGGTTTTAGAACGTCTAATCAAAGTAACACTCTTAAAGTAAAAAGTCATCAAAACATGGTTATATTACCCTTCTCCAAAACCATCCTGTAAGTATCAATTTATTGGTTTGCTAACTTGGTCATTCCATAAATATTAGGGATGTACCAAGTGCCAAAAATTAGGCTAGAAGATACTGGGGATACACAGGGGAAGAAGGCACAGCATTTGCCCTTGATGGTTTTATAGTTTCCCTTGCAAATGGGGTATGTAATAGAAACAATCCCAGAAGATGTGACAGACGCCAGAGAAAGGAACTCCTGACTCTCCTCAGTGTCAGCTAAAACAGCTCCCACAGAGGGGGTCATATTTGAGCTGTAGCTGAAGGACAAGCAGAGTTTGCGAGGCTGAGTCCACAAGGAACGGCAACACAGACTGAAAACCCATGTCTTGCTTGAAGCTCAGAATTCCAAGGATTCTGTGGGGATGGTGTCATGTTTTATTCAACAAACTGGTAAGAAATGGGACTGTGGAGAGACAGAAGTCTTGTGTCCCCTTCTGGGACCACATCCGTAAGCTTTGGGGAGCGATTACAGGATTTTATGTAGAGGACTGGCATGATCTCCTTCGTATTTTATAAATTTGTACTTAGAAATAGAATAAAGTGAGGCACCTTAGTGGCTCCGTCATTAAACGTCTGCTTTTGGCTCAGGTCATGATTGCTGTGTCCTGGGATCGAGCCCCTTATCAGGCTCTCTGCTCAGCAGGGAGCCTGCTTCTCCCTCTCCAGCTCCCTCATGCTTGTGTTCCCACTCTCGCTCTCTCTATCATAAATAAATAAAATCTTTAAAGAAAATAGAAATAGAATAAAGTGATCACAGGACACTTTTCAGGCAAGTGTACCACCCCAAGCAGGACCCCTCCTGACCCCACACTGAGAAAACATTAACAAACCACTCTTTGTTGATATTGTTTCATGGATCACACATGAGACTGAAGGAAAACAGCAGTCCTCTGACCTCTAGGGTATCAGATCAACAAGTCACAGCACCTCAGACCTGCAAGTCCCCTCAACTCTACCGGCTCCAAAACTCTCATTTTTGCAGGTGAGAACGCCAGGGAACAACTTGCCAAAGGTCACACACAGGATGCCGACCCACTTTTACTGGGAATGTGTTTACGAAGTGTTATTCTATGTTATATCCTTCTATAAGGATGAGATTTCTCAGCTGGAAAACAAAATGTTCCTATGAATTTCAAAATCATTGGTTGATACAGTTTAACGACATTTATTCCTTAACAATGACAAGCAAAAATTTGAAATAGTCTTTAAAATAGATTGGAGTATTGCCAAATATTCTGTATAATGGAAAATAACTTCTATTTTTTTAAGATTTTATTCATTTATTTGAGAGAGAGAGAGAGAATGAGCAGGGGAGGGGCAGAGGGAGAAAAGGGTGCTCTACGTGGGGTTCAGTCCCAGGACCATGCGATCATAGTATGGGCTGAAGGCAGACACTTAGCCGACTGAGCCACCCAGGGGCCCCAGTAATGTCTAGTTTTGCAACAAACTAACCAATAAAGAAAAAATCTTGAAACTTCAAAATAAATGAATATAATCTGGCTTAGAATAAATCTTATTCTTCAAGTTTGCTCATTCATTAGCATTCCTCAGGTCAGTCTTATATTGATAAACCATGGCACGTGTTCATTTGGAAATGCTGCTTGTACTTAAACCAACACATATCTAGTGGTCTTCCCCTTCCCTAACCCACCTCCATATTAAAGCATTTTCTATTTCCTGGAACATATATAACATATACAACATATAACATATATAACACACATATATAACATATAACATATATAGCATATACATACATTTATAACATATATAGCACTAGCTGATGGAGTTAAAGAAAAAATCTGCTTTCAAAACTCTAATCATTCCTTGTCCAGTCTTTTTTTTTTCCTTTTGCACAAACTCTATACCAAAAAGAAGAACAGACTTCCACTTTCAGTCCCCCACTAATCTGTGTTTCCAAGTGATTCAATCTAACATGATTAATCAAACGTCCTGCAATATCTCCCTAGTACCAAAGACCCAGAAGAATTCATACTAATAGGCTTAACTGAAGTGTCAGTTGCAAGCTGTCAAAAGAACAAATATCAACATGCTAAATGTTTTCTCCCTTGAACATAATTTCTCCGTATCAATGACTTTCTGAAGGGAAGTGTCTGTTCTCTTGGCTCTCTTTGGCTGTGTAAATTAACACCAAAAGCCTGTGCCATGGTCACTTACAAACCACAAGCCACTTTAATCCCATTTGCCTGGATATCACGGTTGATCATGTAGGTACCACCACGTGGCAAAGAGCAAGCCCTTGGTCAGGGCTTGAAGACATTGTTGAAAGAGCCACAGCCTCTAGACTCCAGAGTGTGAATGTGAGCAGGAACGGGGTGCCACTTTCCCACTCTGATATCCAACACCACTCTGCATATTGTTGCCAGCCAAAGCGGGGCTCCCAGGCGCCCAGCAAAAGGAGAACTATTTGCCATTCAACTCGAAGGCCACCTCCTCCAGGAAGTCATCTTTGACTGACCCGCTTGGAGTTACATCTTCCAGGGCCTGCTAATCATTCTAGCAATTGGCCCCAAGGATAGTTGCATCACTTGACCTGAGGCAGAGTTTTCCAATGGACTTTATATATGCAGATGCCTTCTTCTAGGACTTTCTTCTCAAGTGGCTACAGAGGTTGAGAAAAGCCTGTAGCCAGACTTCCTATTTCAAATTTTTCCCCTCTATCACATGCTATGTACACATACCTTCCCAAATCCACCTTGTGAGACTCATCTGCAAGGCAAAACGAAGCCAGCATAGAGGAGTCGAGAGAGAAAAAATGCACCACCCATGGTGTTCTGCCTTTAAAACACCCAGCCAAGGAGGGGTAGGTGGGCACCGAAATCTAACCTGTGCTCTGCTCACTCTGGTGAGGGGCTACCTTCCACCAGAGGAAAGGACACACACACCCTTTTTTTGCAGACAAAGGCTCTGTCTGCTCACCAAGCCTTCTTGTAATGTCTGTGCTACAGATAAGATCATCAGAGCCTCCAGGATTTCACCATCCTTCCCAGGCTCAGCCACTGCCACAGTCCTTTTCACCTAAGCTTGCCTCAGTGGGTTCTGGTCCCTTGTCACCAAAGAATTCCTGACCAATACAGGAGATCAGACGCCTAGATCGTTCTGGGTGAAATGGCATGTTTGCTCTAGCCTTAAACCTCCCCTTGGCTGTTGTCTCTGGACTCATGCTTTGAATCTCCAATCCTTACACTTCCCTAGCCAGGTACGACTAACCAGTAATAGCCTTCTTTTTCTTTTTCAGAGACACAGATAATCTAACAAAGAAATTAAGTTCAATGATTAATGCTGCATTTTCTTCTTGAAAATGAGGACTTAATGATCGCTGTCCCAACCTTTTCAATAACTCTTCTGCTGTCGAGCCCAGCTGTGCAAACATCACCTGCTCCTGCCTGGTCGGCAAAAGGGCCCCTGTTCATCTTCCCTCGTAAATCCCCGTGTGTGCTGCTGTGGTTCGTGTGTAAGGAACGATCACTCACCCTCTTTGGTGTCTGTCCAACTCATGGAGAACTGTGTGGTCACAGTACTCAAACACCAGGTGAAGCTTCCGCTTCTTTCTGAAGACTTCGATGAGGTTCACAAGGTTGGGATGCTTGAGTTGCTGAAAACACAGAAAACAAGGTTTGCCAAGCTGGGTCTGTGACGGATAGCTTTCTCTAATTCCAATCCAAGAAAAAGAGAGCGGTTTGCACTTTAGGGAGTTTCTTGTCTTGGGCTGAAGGAAACTGCAAACAGTATGACCTTACAGCTCCCAAGGAGCTCTTAGCAGCTAGGGAATGATTACAGCCTCACCCAGGTGGCTGGTGAAAGCAGAGAGAGAGAGATGAGAAGTCTGGAAAAGAAAGGAGAATGAAAAATCAGGGGCGATTTTTAGTTAACGCAAACCCATCCTTTAAGGCTCAGATCAAATGTCTCTGTCTAAAGAAGGGTCTCCGGATCTCCTCCCCAGGCTGGTCTGGTGTCCCAGTACATCTCCTAGTCCCTGAAATAGGTCTCCTTGGCAATCCTCTGGAATTACCAAATAATCATTTGACTCTTCCATGTCTTCTGCTGTCAGTAGATACAATAGATGAAACCAGTGAAAATAAGAATCATGACCTCAAGGTTCTCTTATTTCCTCCAAATGATGTGGCTGTACCCCTAGCACAGGGCCTCATGCATAATAGACATTTGACAATTATTTGACAATTATTTGTAAATGAATGAGTAAATCATGTTTCCTAGGTTGATGAAACATTTTATTTTTTTATTTTTATTTTTTTATAGTTTGCATTTTTAAAGATTTTATTTATTTATTTGATAGAGAGAAATCACAAGTAGACAGAGAGGCAGGCAGAGAGAGAGAGAGAGGGAAGCAGGCTCCCTGCTGAGCAGAGAGCCTGATGCGGGACTCGATCCCAAGACCCTGAGATCATGACCTGAGCCGAAGGCAGCGGCTTAATCCACTGAGCCACCCAGGCGCCCCATGATGAAACATTTTAAAACAAAAGAACGAGGAATACTCGCTAAGCCAATGTGCCTGAAGGTGTGTATCTAGAGAAAAAAAAAATAAAAGGTCGGAATCAGGGTTGTGTTGCCAAGGCTAAATCTTGCTCTTAACTTCCTGAACCCTTCTGTTTTCAATCCTGTGGGAAACACGGCAATTAGGCAAATGAATTATTGTGAAGAGAGTCAAAATGAGTAACTTTCTTCAGGGCGTGAAGGCCTTCCAACAGCTGGCTAAGAAACAAAAGAGGAAGCCAGACGACATTACCACTGCCTCAATTCTAGCAGTCAAAGCAAAGCACAAGACACCCTCCATGCCCAGATTCTGTCCTGAGGAAGCCCAGGATGAAGGAGCCCAATGGGAGGGAGGCCCAGGCACCCTGGCAGAGCTCAGCCCCCAGCCAAGCCCACCTACACTCAGCTTCAAGAGTAAACCCAGATGGGGCGCCTGGATGGCTCAGTGGATTAAGCCTCTGACTTCGGCTCAGGTCATGATCTCAGGGTCCTGGGATGGAGTCCTGGATCGGGCTCTCTGCTCAGCGGGGAGCCTGCTTCCTCCTCTCTCTCTCTCTGCCTGCCTCTCTGCCTACTTGTGATCTCTGTCTGTCAAATAAATAAATAAAATCTTTAAAAAAAAAAAAAAGAGTAAACCCAGGCAAGGCCTACTGAAGGAACACTCCAGCAAACCGTGGAATTGTGAGAAACAAAAGATTCTCGTCTGGAGTTCCTGAGTGTGGGGGAGGTTATACCGCCATAGAGCAACAGATAACCTGTGCTAGGTCCCAGGGACTACTGGAATCTATAGACACCCACACCCCATTCCCAGAGACCCTGAACTGGTCTTAGGTAGGGGCCAGGCATCTGGTTTTTTTCCTCAGAATTCTCTGGGTGATTCAGTATGTAGCCAGAGGTATTGATCACGTACAAGCAGATATTTCATTAGAGGTAAAAGGTGTTAGGAGAAAAAGTGAAGAAGTGGAACTGCCAGCTGTACCACAGTTGTGCGGGCAAGAAGAGAGGCAGCCAGCAACAGGAATATGGAAGAAGACAGCTATTTTCTGGTTTTCTTTGTAATATCCCTCTGTGTCTTTGACTTGTGAAGTTCCTCCTCTAGATACGATGCTTGATGAAACAAATATAAAACAGCCACGATACTCTATAGGCTGTTAGTCCCATGTGGGCCTTGGAACAGAGGGCCCTCGAAGCTACAAAACCCCACATTTACGGTAACATATCTGGAAACTTCTAGCCTGAGCTAGCATTTTCCAGAATAGTAGAACAGATCTGACCACTGTCTTACACCAAAGAATCGCATTGGCTTAGATGTCTCCAACAGTGAACAACCAGTTTGAGGGGGCTAAGTGGCAGCATGAAGATAGAATTAGCAGAAAACAGAGGCTTCCTTTCAGGCTCTGTAACAGTGCTATCCATAGGTCCAGACTTCAAATCTTAGATTTTTTTTTTTAAGATTTTATTTATTTTTGACAGAGAGAGATTGCAAGAGCGGGAACACAAGCAAGGGAGGAGCTAGAGAGGGAGAAGCAGGCTCCCCGCTGAGCAGGGAGTCCGATGTGGGTCTCTATCCCAGGACCCTGGGATCATGACCTAAGCAGAAAGCAGATGCTTAACTGACTGAGCTACCCAGGCACACCTAAATCTTAGATACTTAAAAAAATTTTTTTGAAGATTTTATTTATTTATTTATTTGAGAGAGAGAGAGCGTGTGCATGTGCACAAGCACAAGCAAGTGGGAGAGTCCCAGGAAGAGAGAGAAGCAGACTCCCCACTGAGCAGGGAGCCCAACATAGGGTTCAATTGCAGGATCCTGGGATCATGACCTGAACTGAAGGCAGACGTTTAACAGACTGAGCCAACCAGGCACCTCCAGATTTTAGGGTCTTTCAGTTTTCTGTGATTCTTTCCCATGTTCCATATGTAGTCCTCACATGTATCTCTAGGCACAAGTACAAATCTATTAGTTGACTACCCAGACCTTTTCCAGATGCCAAGACTGGTGCCTCCATCTTGTCCTGCCCACAACTGCAGGGATCACTGCAGGGCACTGTGGCCTGAGGGTAAAACCCGAAGGCCCTCTCAACTTTGGAAAACCCGAACCCTGGAAACTGTAAGGTATTCTATTCAAATAACCCATAGATTCTTTCCAGTGTGTGGCTGTTGTAAGTAAAGTGTTGATGAATCATTTACTCACTGGTTGACCTTAACTTTGAAGAAGGTTGGCTTCCATTTCCATCCATGGGAGAAGGGGGCTGAAGGGCTACTGTGAGCCCGCCATGCAGAGCGAGCTCAACAATGTCGGGCACCTCTCCATGGAGGATAACTGCTAATATCACTATTGGGAGTTAGAGCTATTTTATTCAGGATGATTTTCTCTATTCAGCATATTCAACAAGTATTTCTTTATTTTAATGCATTAGTTAAAGTCCTAAGGCTATAGAGACAAATAAAGCCAGCCCTGACCCTACCCTCATAGAGCTTAAGAACCTAAGATAGTGAGTAGATATTAAACACGTAATTACAGACACGAGAAATGTCACAAAAAAACAAGGTAAAGGGTGCTGAGTTTGAAGTTGGTGGGTAGTCCAGGGAAGATCTCCTTGAGGAAGTTAGATAGACACCATCTAGAAGCACCAGAAATACAACTTTATGGCTCTAGAGTCGGCCAAATTGTTTTCCAAAAGGATCATACATATTTACAGCTGTCATGAGGAGGAGGAGAGTACTTTTTACCATCCCATGGCCGGCTCTGAGGTTCAGAGACCGTTGAGGTTGATGATGTATATCATCAAATTGCTTCCGGCAACACACATCATGTGACTTTTAAACCACGTGTGTCTCCTAACCCCCTCCATGAGATAACTGATATGTCACTGAAAATGGGCCACTTACTTACTTTTCCACTTATTTTCAGAACAAACTTAATTAAAAATTGGTCACTAAGACCAATTCTACTTGGGCCTTATAAATTATAAATAAATTATTAACTGTCTCTAGGTTGCCAGGATTCTGGGTGACCAGAACACATTCCAGAACAGCAGATATCTGGAACTCATTCCCAGCTAATGTTCATTTATTCGACAAAGATCTACAGAGCACGTGCCCTGTCTCAGGTACTGTTATAGGCACTAGAGTCACACTGTTGAATGGGACGGAAGACTCAGGCATTAAACGAAGTGGCATGAAGAGCTCTACATGTAGATTAAGCTACCTCAGAGGAACTGTTCCTGAGGACGTGGCCTTGAGCTGAGTCCTGGAGGGTGAGAAAGGTCTGACCAGACCAAGGTCAGGAGTGGTGGTAGAGGTGGCTTTCCACAAAGAGAACTGGTGCTGGCCAGAAGGGGATTTAGGCCACTTAAGAACTAAAAGCAGGGGCGCCTGCATGGCTCAGTGGGTTAAGCCTCTGCCTTCAGCTCAGGTCATGATCTCAGGGTCCTGGGATCGAGCCCCGCATCTGGCTCTCTGCTCAGCAGGGAGACTGCTCTCCCCTCCCCCTCTGTCTGCCTCTCTGCCTGTGATCTCTCTCTCTGTCAAATAAATAAAATCTTAAAAAAAAAAAGAACCAAAGCAGGAGCACCTGGGTGGCTTAGTTGTTAAGTGTCTGCCTTCCGCTCGGATCATGATCTCAGGGTCCTGGGATCGAGCCCTGCCTCTTGTTCCCTGCTCAGCGGGGAGACTGCTTCTCCCTCTCCCACTCCCTCTTGCTTATATTGCCTCTCTCACTGTGTCTCTCTTTGTCAAATAAATAACTAAAATCTTCAAAAAAAAAAAGAACTGAAAGACAGTGTGGTTTGAGGGTCAAGTCCATGGAACTGAAGCCAGTTTGACAGTCAGGAGCTCAGTCCTGTAGGACCTTGAGGGCCAGGCTAAGAAATTCACACTATAATCCAAATGTAATGGGAAGCTACTGGAAAGAATTTTAGGAAGATGTGATATGATAATACTACTGGTAAAAAAAATTTTTTTAAGATTTTAGTTATTTATTTGATAGAGAGGGAGCACAAGCAAGGGGAACAGCAGAGGGAAAGGGAGAAACAGGCTCCCCACTGAGCAGGGAGCCCAATGCAGAGCTCGATCTCAGGACTCTGGGATCATGACCTGAGCCAAAGGCAGATGCTTAACCAACAGCCACCCAGGCATCCCCCATTTGGGTTTTTGCAAGCTCACTATAGTGGCTGGATACAGAATGGTTTGGAGGAGGCAATATGGTGAAAGAAGACCAGGGCAGAGCACACTGACAGCTGAGAGACAATGGTGGCTTGAACCGGCAGAGGCAGGGAGATGGTGAGAAAGGCAGATGGGATGGGAGATGTATTTTGTTCTTAGAATATTCAGGATGCGGTAATGGACTGGAGGTGAGGGATGAGGGAGATGAAGGTGTTAAGAATGACCAGAGGATTGTACAAGGGGCAGATGGTGGTGCCATCACTGAGGGGAGGAGCAGGTTTTGGGGAGTATGAAACTACTGTTTTGGGCAGGTTGAGCTGGCAGGGACTCTGAGATATCAAAGCAGAATTGTCAGGTTGGCAGGAGTTGGAGCTGAAGACAAAAGCTGGGGAGTTGGCATGGGCGTAAGTGAAGTCCTGGGTAGATATGAATTGCCAGTACAGCAAGCGAGAAAGGAAAAAGCCCATCGAACCCCAGCACAAGACGTATGGTGAGGAGGAAGGAGAGGACAAAGAAGACAATCCCTCTAGAGAAGAGAGAAGACAGCAGAACATGAAGGATGGGCATATCATGGAAGGAGGAAGTAGCCCTGGTGACAGAGGCTGCTGGAAGATCAGTCCAGGAGCAGGCTTCCCCAGGCGGCTGTGTGACCTCTCTGGAAGCCGAATCAGTGCAGGACTGAGACCAGGAGCCAGGTCCTACGGACTTAGCCTCTCAACCTTCCCCGCTGCTCTCTGTTGACGTCCCCATACCTCGGGGGCAGGACTGTAGTCCTGAAACCAGTTTCCAGTTGGTAGCCTGGAGGGTTTTGTCACAGCTCCAATATTGTAGAAGTCTATGTTCACAAGGGTTTGGCTATTTCTGCTTCAACACTGAATGGGCTTCTTCAGGGACATGCGAAGGAATTAGATGAGAAGAAGTTGGCCACGTGATGGATGTTCACACACTTACTCGACGTGTTTATTACACATACAAGTAATCTTAATCAAACAGGCTAAACTGCCACATCTACTACAACAACATAGTTCAGGGCTCTTTTAATTGTAATTCCTTCCTATTTATGAGTGGATAAAGCCAAAGCCGGAGGCCTGGTCTGATTTGTCTGCATTACGATTCACATTGGTCCAGTTTTATGGCTCTTAGTCCAGCCCCTTTAGTTATTCCATACCTAGAAGGCTGGCCAGCTCACACTCGGATCTAGTTTCTAACGGATAAAGTCACCTCCTTTGTTGATGCTATTTTATTTTGGCTTCCCTTTTGTTTTCTGTTTTGAACACAAGTCTTTCATACTGTGTTACAAAGAGAAGAATCTTCTCTGCCATTAAAAGAAGAACTCCATTTTTGTTAGCTGCATTTAACCTGACCTTTACTTGGTTTACACTGCAGAGCTGAGAAGGCTATGTATGCTTCTTGGTCAGCTCTATCTGGTCATCAGCCCTGTGTTTTCACCGATCACCCATCTGTTGTGATAAGCACAGGCTTCTACATCCTCCAAGGTCAAAGGGTTAGCTTGTTCAGCCACAGCACTTTGAAGAATTTTAAAACCCTGGTCACCAGGATTCTCTTGAAAATGCTGCAGATCTAGTAATATTGGGCCCGTAGTCCCTGCAGCCTCATTGAGCTAGGGCCTCACTAGGCAGCTGCTCCCGGTAGAAGAGGCCAGTGCTCTTAGTGCACCGCAGTTCCCACCACTCCCTATCTCTCCCCAACACTAAAGCCAAGTGAAAGCTGTCCTCCCTCATCACTCTTGCATGATTACTTTTCTTATCTGAGAGTTAAAAGCAAACTATTTAACATACCTGTGTTTCTATCAAAAGTAGAAAAATGTACAAGCAATAGAAATTACTTCAGGAGCCCCTGGGGGTGCTCAGTCAGTTAAGCATCTGCCTTCAGCTCAGGTTATGATCTCAGGGTCCTGGGATTGAGCCCCACCCACACCACACCGGGGCTCATTGCTCAGCAGGGAGTCTCCTTCTTCCTCTCCTTTGCCCCTTCCCCTGCTCATGCTGAGTGGATAAAATCTTAAAAAAAAAAAAAAAATGAAATGACTGCTTATTTTAAGACAAATAAGAAAAGATATATTTATTTACAGAAGGGAAGCATTTCTCCCACCCCTGTCTGGCCTTGCAGGTACCAGGTTTGTGACCTCTACCTTGGGGAGCCCTTGATGGTCACATGTTTCTGGATTAACCAGTATACAGACCATTATATCCATGGTCTCTCCTATCCTTCAAGTGTTCAAAGATTCTTATTCTTTGCAGGGTGATTGGGGGATATTTATCCTGTCTGTGCTGCAGACAAAAGCAACAGACTATTTTCTCAATGATCATATCCCGTTTTCCTTTCAAAAGCATTCTTCTCCCACAACCATGATAAATAATAAAAGAAGAGATTAAATTTTAGAAAGTGGGAGCTGTCTTAGTAAGATGTTTTTTACAGGTCGTTACAATTCTTTTTTTTTTTTTTTTAATTGGGCTTGAACTTTTTTTTTTTAAGATTTTATTTATTTATTTGACAGAGATCACAAGTCGGCAGAGAGGCAGGCAGAGAGAGAGGGGGAAGCCGGCTCCCTGCTGAGCAGAGAGCCTGACGTGGGGCTCTATCCCAGGACTCCGAGATCCAGGTCATTATAATTCTTGAACTTGACTTTAGGTTTTAGTTACAGAGACATATAGTAGGAATTTTTTATCTGCTAACATTCACACATAATGGAGAAAACTGATGCACCTCTCCTTTATAGTAATTAATCTTGAGTACTTCCCAAGGATTCCCAGATCAGCATATTATGACCCTGTCAAGCACGTGGGATCCAGCAAGATTGGAAGCTTGTCCAAACTAAGAAGCAGAGAAAGAATCAAGTTCTTTGTATTTCCTCTCACTCTTCCCTCTCCCTGCAATGAATGCTCTTAAATACATCATGAAACTCAGCGTTAGAATTAACAACAGCAGTACCCAATTTGTTTTTGATTCAGAAAGAAAGCTCTAAATTTCACCTTAACCCCATGTAAGGATTTTCGAAGTACAGGTATGGTCCTGAAGAAATGATGCCACTGAAAAACCTATATAAAAATGTCAGTTCCGGGGCACATGGGTGGCTAAGTCTGCTTCTCCCTCTGTTCCTCACCCTGCACTCTCAAGTAAGTAAAATGGTCTTTATCTTTAAAAAAATTTTTAAAAGGTCAGTTCTAAAAGTAATCCATAGAAGGGTACCTAGGTGGCTCAGTGGGTTAAACTTCTGCCTTTGGCTCAGGTCATGATCTCAGGGTCCTGGGATCAAGCCCCACGTGGGGCTCTCTGCTTGGCGGGGAGCCTGCTTCCCCCTCTCTCTCTACCTGCCTCTCTGCCTACTTGTGATCTCTCCGTCAAATAAATAAAATTTTTTTAAAAAGATAAAATAAAAATAATACCTAGATATAAGGCGATTTCAATTAGAATCCAAAAGGATTTTTTCTGAACTAGGTAAAATGCCTTTTACATTCATACAGAACTACTACTGTTTTAAAATTGCCAAGGAAAAAAAACGGTCATGGCGACTAGTTTTACCAGATGGCAAAATTTTCAATAAAGTGCCTATAATCATTATCATCAGCATCAGCATCATCGTGAATAGGCCAGCAGGCTATGAAGAAATAGAAGCAGTACAGAGTCTAGAACTAAATCCACACATTTATGGAAAATTAACATGACCAGGTAGTACTTCAATACAGTTGAAAACAATGTGCTTTATTTAAAATTGATTCTGGGAAAATGACTATCCATTAGGAACATGAGAACCACATCTTACCACTCTATATAGAAGAATCATTTTCAGATAGGTTAAAAATTCTAGCATTAAAATACTAGAAATACTAGAAAAAATTTTAGGAGGAACTTTCTATGACCCTGGGATAGAAGAAAACATCCCCCAAAACAAGATATCTAGAAGAAAAAAGAAAAGATAGGCAAGTTTGGCCACAAGAGAATAAGATGATGTTGAGAAGATGGCAAAAGTTCTGGAGTTGTAGGGGCGCCTGTGGGGGCTCAGACAGTTGAAACAGGCAGGTTTCAGCTCAGGTGTTGATCTCATGGGTGGTGGGATCGGGCCCCAGGTTGGGCTCCACACTCAGCAGGGAGTCTGCTTGAGAATTGGCTCCCTCTACTCCTCCCCCCGTGATGTGCATGCTCTCTCTCTAAAGTAAATAAATCAATCTTTAAATTTTTTTTTTAAGATTTTATTTATTTATTTGACAGAGAGAGAGGGAGCACAAGCAAGGGGAACAGCAGAGGGAGAGGGAGAAATAGACTCCCCACTGAGCAGGGAGCCCAATGCAGAGCTCAGTCCCAGGACCCTGGGATCATGACCTGAACAGAAGGCAGAGGCTTAACGACTAAGCCACCCAGGTGCCCCAATAAATCGATCTTTAAAACAAAAGTTCTGGAGCTGCATGGCATTGATGGTTGCACACCATTGTGAATGTCCTTAATGTCACTCAACTATATATACACTTAAAAATAGTTCAAATGGTAAAATTTATGTTATGTGTATTTTACCCTAATAAAAAAATAAAATAATGTTGGTTTCTTAATAAACGAAGAACAAAACCACTGGAAACAAAGGTAAAAGGCAAATAATTGGCAGGGAAATATCTGTTATGACAAATAAAGGACTACAGCCCTACTATTACAAAGACATTTCATGTGCTATGAAGAAAAAGGCACCATAGTGGGAAAATGGGCAAAAGATGTAAGCAGGTAATACACAGAAGAGGAAATATAAATGATCCAGAGACATGAAAAGACAATATCACCAGTAGTCAGAGAAGGGCAAATCAGAGGAAGAAGGTGAAGCGACTTGTTTTCCTAACAAACATTTCACGAATTGGTAACATTAAGTGTTGCCAAGGATACAGGGAAATAGATCTTCTCACACTTGGTTGGTTAGACTTTTGGAGAAAGTTACTAGCAGTATTTATTAAAACAACATACCCAGAAAACACAAGCCAAAGATCTGAGCAGACACATTACCTAAGAAGAGATACAGATGGGAAATAAACGTATGAAAAGATGATCAACATATTTTTTCACTAGGGAGCTGCAAATTCCAGAAACAATGAAATATCATTACATACCTATTAGGATAGCTAAGATCTAAAAACTGCCAGCCACACCAAATGCTGATGATGATACAGAGCAATGGGAACTCTCCTTCACTGCTAGTGGGAGTGTAAGACAGTGTGGCCACTCTTGAGACAGTCGGGCAATTTCTTATAAAGCTAAACATAGTTGTACCATATGATCCAGCAATCACGCTCCTAGGTGTTTACCCAAATGATCTGAAAATTTAGATCCACACAAAAACCTCCTCACGAATGTTTATAACAGCTGTATTGATAATGGCCAAAAATTCGAAGCATACAAATTATCTTCCTATAGACAAAAGGATACAAGCTCATGCTCCATCCATAGAATAGGATATTAGTGAAAAGAAGAAATAAGTTATCAAGCCATGAAAAGACATGTACAAAACTTAAATACATATTGTGAAGTCAAGGAAGCTAGTCTGAAAAGATGACATATTGTACAATTCCAATTATATGACATTCTGGAAAAAGCAAAACTATGGGGACAGTAAAAAGATCAGTGATTGCTAGGAATTCAGAGGACATGGGGGAAAACCCACATGTGAAACATGATTTTTAGGGCAATGAAATTATTCTGCCTGATGCTGTAATGGAGAATACATGACATTATGCATTTCTTAAAACCCACAGAATGTTACAGCACAAAGAGTGGACCTTAATGTAGGCAAATTAAAAAAAGAAAAAAAAAAAACATTTAGGAGGTTGGGGAATCCTCTGTGAGAAAGCAGAATGTGATAAAGTACCTGACCAGTACTTCTTAAAACTGTCATGGCCATTAAATACACAGAAAGTCTAAAATGGCCAAGGTTGGGGCTCCTGGATGGCTCAGTGGGTTAAAGCCTCTGCCTTCGGCTCAGGTCATGATCCCGGAGTTCTGGGATCGAGCCCCACATCGGGCTCTTTGCTCGGCGGAGAGCCTGCTTCCGTCTCTCTCTCTCTGCCTACTTGTGATCTCTGTCAAATAAATAAATAAAAATTTAAAAAAATAAAAATAAAAATAAAATGGCCAAGGCAAGAGAAGCCAAGGGACACTGACAACTAAACGTAATGTGGTGTCCTAGATGGGATCCTGGCACAGAAAAAGGACATTAGATAAAAACTAAGGAAATGTGAGTGAAGTGCTGACTTTAATTAATGATAACATGTCACACCGGTTCATTAGTTATAACAAACGTATCATACTTGTAAGATGCTAATCACAGGTGGAATTGGGTGCAGGGAATATGGGAATTCTCTGCACAATCTTCTCAACTTTTCTGTACATCTAAAACTGTTCTAAAAAATAAAGTGCACTGAAACACATACACAGTCCCCATCTTACCCAGCACACCACTTCCAGAAATATATCCTATATTAATAAAAGCACAGATCTACACAGTCTCTGGCATCTGATATGCAATTCATCAGGTCACACATTCATCATCGATCTGATGAATGTATTCTTCCCAATCTCTACCAGTAAGGAGGATCAAAAGCGGTTCACTTTTTGTGGAAAGGACAGCAGTCCACATTCAGCATCTTTTTTTTTTTTAAGATTTTATTTATTTATTTGCTAGAGATTACAAGTAGGCAGAGAGGCAGGCAGAGAGAGAGAGGAGGAAGCATGCTCCCTGCTGAGCAGAGAGCCCAATGCAGGGCTCGATCCCAGGACCCTAAGATCATGACCTGAGCCAAATGCAGAGGCTTTAACCCACTGAGCCACCCAGGTGCCCCAAACCAAAATAAATATTTTGAAGTTAGTTTCAGAGAGCTAGTTAATACATTACCTTGGGTGGAGGGATATTTTCATTATTTAAAAAGCTATTGAATTACTACCACCCTCTTCAGCCTAGAGGAAAATATTCTGCATCCCCCATGGTGTTGCCAAGGAATCATTCCTTAGCACTTGAAAAAAAAAAAAAGATTTTATTTATTTATTTGACAGAGATCACAAGTAGGCACAGAGGCAGAGAGAGAGAGAGAGAGGAGGAAGCAGGCTCCCCGGTGAGTAGAGAGCCCGATACAGGGGCTCAATCCCAGGACCTGGGATCAGGACTTGAACCAAAGGCAGAGGCTTAACCCACTGAGCCACCCAGGTGGCTTTTTTTTTTTTTTTTTAGCACTTTTGATAAAGGAAAGCCGTCTTCATCTCGTGTGTCCTCCAAATGCCAAGAATCCCACTGTAGACACCCTAGCTAATATTTTGTTTTGGAGACAACTAGAGAAGGAAAGAATGTGACATATGGAGTGGGAGAGTACCTGGGTGGAGAGGTGGAGAGGAGCCTGAAGTTTATTTATGGTAGGTTTCCTGTAGACAGCATGGATGGAACAGTATACCAGGCTGGTCCTCTGGCCACTGACCTAGGCTGAGATCCCTTCTGGGTTCCTCTCAAGACTCAGCACAGGCTAAGGATGTGCACAGTGGATGCTCCATTTGTTTTGTTGATTAATAAAGTATATGGAAAGTTCCAGAAAAGAAGCAATAGTACAAATTGTGGTCAAAATGAAAATTAACAATGGCAGAGCCAAAAATTAATGCATCAACGTACTGACAGTTACGAAATAAATTATTTGTTCAGTTTATATAGAAGTTGATAGCTTCCACTGGTGTAGAAGTCACTTTGCATTATTATTTTTTAAGATTTTATTTATTTATTTTACAGAGAGAGAAATCACAAGTAGGCAGAGAGGCAGGCAGAGAGAAAGAGGAGGAAGCAGGCTCCCTGCTGAGCAGAGAGCCTGATGCGGGACTTGATCCCAAGACCCTGAGATCATGACCTGAGCCGAAGGCAGAGGCTTTAACCCACTGAGCCACCCAGGCACCCCCACTTTGCATTATTTTAACAGAAAGAGGAATTAAGCTCCAATTTTTCAACCAGGCCAGTTTATAAAATTGTATTTTTACCACAGTGCTTTTTAAAGTTAATAAGTAATAAAGAAGGTTAATAATTAGCAAGAACATATGCCTATGAAAGCAAATTTGTGTCTAAGACATTGGTCCTCCCAAATGAAAGGGTGAATTAAAACAGTAAAAAAATTTAAAGAGAAATTAAATACAAGCCTGGTGCATTAAAAATTTTTTCCATTTGGTATGAAAAGTAGTTCCTTCTAGCAAGGTTTCATTATTTGATAATGACTATCTGTAACATGGGTTGTCCCCTTAAAATTTCCTTTGCTGAAAATACAAGTAATTTAAGTGGCCAAAAAAGTAATAGCACAATTATATTATTTTATCGATGTGCACTATTAAAACCACTTCCTTTCTCCTGCTCTGCGCTGTTTTATTTCTACAGTCTAAGGTGCAGGCAGGCTGGTGGGTAGGAGCACTGAGGACACTGACACATACTGGCATGTAGTTAATCTCCCTACGAACTCAGGGTCTCTATGAAGGTAATGAGCTGCCAGCCTGTTGATTTCTGCTTTTGTTTCTGAAGTATTTGTGTGGCGGCTTTATTACTTAGGGGTTCATTACACAGCAGAAATATAATCTTTCTGTATAAACAAGTTGTGAGCTAAGCCCTAAATTCTTATAATAGACAAACAAAAACAGCCCGTTACTATTTGCAGTCAGTATGTTATCTTGTAAAATTAAAATTAAACAGGTGTCCCTGTTGAACAAATCAGGAAGGAGGATAACAAGGGGGATTTGTTGGGTTTCTATCACTGTGGGCAAGGGAATGCTCTGCTTTGCCTTCCACACTATTGACAGCCAGTTCCCATGAACTCCCAACATCTATCTATGTATTAGTAATGAACCTCAAGGGGCCAGATCTGCCAGTCTGTAAGGAGAACATCTGCATATAGTGAAAGCTTTACAATCCAAAGGCCCAAAATGGAGTCTGTGGGCCAAGTATCATCGGCAGATGGGTTCTGTTTGGCCTGAACGGCCTTTGACATTTTAAAAAATTCATTGTCAACATTTTTAAAGTCACCTTTCATTCTCACTAAAAGGAACCAGGGCTCCTTGGGAAAATGGTTGATTCCAGAGCTGAGGCGGGATGAGCCTGGTAGACTTTGCTGTCACACATAGGAAAGAAGTACTCAAGGTGGGATGTCTGGGAGGATCGGTCGGTTAAGATTCTGCCTTTGTCTCTGTCACAGTCCCAGGATCCTGGGATCCAGCTCTGCACTGGGTTCCCTGCTGGGTAGGGAGCCTGCTTCTCCCTCTGCCTGCTACTTCCTGTGCTTGTGCTCTTTCTCTGTTTCTCTCTCTGACAAATAAATAAATAAATTCTTTAAAAAAAAAAAAGTACTCAAGGAACAGTAGTGTCTGTCAGAACAAAGGAGCAGGATAAAATGTGTGACCATTTGAGAATCAAAAAGAAGAATCACAACGATGGTTTGTAACAAGTTGAATTTTTTAAAAAGTCCACAAATTCTCTGTGATACTAAAGAGTGTGTATGAGGTGGGCACAGGTGGTATGTGAAGGAAAGTGGTTTTTTTTGTTTGTTTGTTTTCCCCTAACAGAAAAACCATAAGTAATGAATGTAGAAAGAATTTTGAAAATCACCATTTTACAAGAACTCTTCCTATAATTGATTCAAGCAAAGATCACTGGGTGAAAGTTGTTGGGACACAAGGTGGTCACACCATCTCAGCATATCTCCCCACAGATCACACACTAACTATAAAAAGGAAAATATTTCTTTACAATTGGGAAATCCAGAAGACCCATCTTGATCAAGAGATCAAAGCTGAGAGCAGCAACTAGAGGCCATGCTGACACTCTGTACCTCCTGCTAAGAACCAGTATGGCGGACACATCCTCACGCCTGCAGTGGAAACAACCACAGTCCGTGTGGAAGCACATTCTGAGGAACAACTGGCCTGCATGCTTCAAAATGCTGGTGTTAAAAGAGATTAAAGAGACATGACAATGAATTGCAGTGTGCGGTCAAGGGTTAGAACCTGGATTTAGATATACAGCTGTAGTTACGCTTACGGCCATAGCTGTAGTTGTAGTTATACAACCGTTACTGGGACATTATGAGAAACTTGAGCACAGCCCGTAGGTTAGATGACGGTATTGAGTCCTTGAGAAATCGTACTGTGGAAATCATATTGTGGTTACACAGAAGAATTCTAGCAAATTCATGATGCATACTTAAGGAAATGATTCAGCTGAGAAGGTATGGGGTGTGAGTGTGTGTGTGAGACAGAGAGAGACAGAGACAGAGACATGGAAAGGAAATGAAGCAGAATTTTCACAGCTGGTTAATGAATCCAGTGAAGGGTACGGAGGTATTCATTATATTATTCTTTCCACATCTGTATATTTTCTTTTTTTGCGTTTTCTTTCTTTCTTTCTTTCTTTTTTGTCAAAACAAAAAGTGGTAGGAAAAAAAAAACCAGATTTTACATAAAATTCTGATTTCTGGCTGTTTAAAAAAAGACTCAGAAAACCTAACACCATGGGCTTGTATTGTGTGGGCCGAGCCATGGCCACCTGCCCATCTGACAAGTTACGAAGTTTCCAGCCTGCCCCATGCCCACCTCCCCATCTAATCTCACACTCAGCCCACTTTCCTCCTTTAGGTCTCTATTGTGATCCCCACACACATTTGACTTTCTGATCTCATGTAAACCATAACTGAGCATGCCAGACATGGCTGTCACAATTTCTAGAAATATGTCACAAATCCATTTGGACAAGCCAATGAAATAATGCACTTGACCTAGAAATGGCACCTACACTAGCAACAGCAGGACTAAATTCTACAAAACGTCACAGAATTTTCCAGTGAGATTTTTAGTGAGCTGTGAAATATTATTCAATGAATACTGGGGAAATATTTCTTCAACTAATATTAGGGGAGCAGAAGCCCTTAAAAATTATGAACTCTCTAATCGGAGTCTAATGCTAGGGAGCATTTACATGATGCTCTGTTAGCATTCAGTGGAATGTGGCCCTGGGCACAGCAGCACATGGAATTAAGTACTTAATAAAGGCTTTGGGTACAGGGACCCTTGCCAGTTGTACCTGCCACAGCACCTTATCATCGCTGGGCTGCTAACTTGCCCAGCAGTATTTCTGGTCTGGTATTTTCTAGCAGTGAACCTCTTGGGACAGACTGCGTGAGGTGCTTGACACTCAATGCCTCTCTGTGGTACAAAATCCCACCTTTCTGTCTTCCCACCATGCATCTTTCTCGTCTTTCTCTCCTCGACTTTTTTTCTGACCCTTCACTTTCCTGCCCTTGCACCCGTTAAGGCTGCTTGACCACTGTGAGCTCTTGCTCCCCTCAGCAAAAAGTCAGCATAGCAACGCCAAACACAGACATAAATCAAGGGAGGTGGGCCAGGTTCCAGGCTGCACTGGAGTTGGAGTTGCCCAAGGTCACCCAACAGCTCTGAGCTGGATCAGAAACCACAATTCTTAACTGTGGGTCCTGTCCCCACACAGTAACAAAGCCCCAGGGCCTCACTGGAAGGTTAATGAAAGTGAGGAGATGATAGGGGGAATAAAGGGAACGCTCTGAATATTCTGTAGGTTATCAGTATTCATGATGGATTAAAATCAAATGAAAGCATGTTTCTGGCACACAAAATACACTCAATATTCTTACCTCCCCAACTCCTCATATTTATCCCCAAAGGATTCCTTTTATACATTTTTTTCCAGATCACCTCCCAATGAAATATATGTATGTACATAACATATGTATGCATGTATGTAATCTGTGCTTCAAGGTCACACTCCCTGCACCCATTCTCAAAAACCAATTTTCATCCTCTTGGGGGCGATAACATTCTCATTAAGAGGGCATGCATTGGGGGCGCCTGGGTGGCTCAGTGGGTTAGAGCCTCTGCCTTTGGCTCAGGTCATGATCCCAGGATCCTGGGATTGAGCCCTGCATCGGGCTCTCTGCTCAGCGGGGAGCCTGCTTCCTCCTCTCTCTCTGCCTCTGTGCCTACTTGTGATCTCTGTCAAATAAATAAATAAAATCTTTTTAAAAAATAAAAATAATCTACAGGGTTATAGAACCAGAGCTGGAAGGACCTGCTATTCCAGTAAAAATTGGCCCCTGAGGGTCCACAGAAGCCATGAGTCCCACAGCTAAGGCCCTGGCGGAAGGAGGGCAGGGCGAAGACTGAGGACGGTAACCGAGACTTCAGAGTGTGGTGTTGGGTGTAACTGGGTGATTACATGTGGGAGCAGCAATGTATGGTCGTGGGGACAGATAAAACTGGGTCTGCGTTCCAGTTTATTCACTAGAGGTCATTAACCATCCGAATCCATATGTAAGATGAGATAACAATACCCACTTCCTAAGGTTGTTATATTTTGTGCACCCTACATAATGATACTTTGTACCTTGCCCAAGTCTACTGGGTCACCAAATGGCAAGATGTGATTCCTTCTGCTTGCCTGTATCTTGTTTTCTTGTCTTCTGGAAGCAAGTTGTCATAGACAGTGTCCTAGTTGCTGCTTTCAGCCTTGACTGATGTTGGTCTAATCTATTCCTAAGGCCCCCACATCACCTGCCACGCTGCTGAATGTCTGCCTAGGTACCTCACAGTGGTGCTGTCCGGTACTTTACCTCGACTCCTCTGGGAGCATCTATTTTTCCTACCACAGCTGTTGGCATTCTCTGTTTCCTCCTCCAAGTGTTCTGTCATTTTCATTCAGCAGAGAGGGGATCAGCATCATAAATTTGGTATACAATGATTCTGGGTTGGTCGGGTCACATTTGTTTTGAAACACATGGCCTTTTTCTTGTTGGACATACAGATAGTCCCCAGGAGTTGGGCTGGGTTCAGTTAAGCCTCCTGCTTTATGAGCAGCCAGAACTCACGTCCCACTGTAGGCCCTGTGATGACTCTGGCCTTTCAAGCCAGACTTCCTGATGTAAGGGGATTTTCTTGCAGGGATCTTGTTTCTCTGTGTAATCTAGCTTGTATTGCATCTGCTCCACTTCCCATCCAAAATACCTTTACATGCTTGAACCCTAGTTATAGAAAGGGGTTGTATTTTTCCTCTAGGGTTCATGGGCCACAGGCAAATCAGGCAATATTACACACCCAGGCGGAACAAGTTCTTCTGCACCACAACTTGGAGAGAACTGTGGGTCCTGTTACATAAAGATTAAGGAGAGTGTATATGAAGAACCTAGCAACATTCCAAATAAAATAAAATAATTCCTTATCTCCTAGCTGGTCCATGAATTGGTCTTTTATTACACTATTATAGCTATTTGTGGCCACGGTCCATGTTGATAACTCAAAGTCATGGCTCCAGGAATTCTCTCCCTTCAAAAGTACCAAGTTTTCTCTCTACTGGATTGATACCATTAGCACACAAATCTACTTCTTCTCCCATATTAAAAACAACTAAGAAACTCTCTCTGGATCCCACATCCTTCCATGTCTGTTTCCTTCTACAATCAAAATACTCAAGAGTTGCCAGTATCACCGTCTCCTCTCTGCTCTTCTCACTCTCTCTCGAATCCTCTCTGACGAAGCTTTCATTCCCACCACTGCACCTAACAGCCCTTGTCAAGATCTCAAATGACCCTCACATCTTCAAAGTCAATGGCCACTCCTAAGTCTGTACTAATCATGACCTTTGACACTGCTGACCATCCCCTTACTCTTTTTTTTTTAAGTTTTTATTTGAATTACAGGTAACGTACAGTGTAATAATAGTCTCAGATATATAATTTAGTGATTCTACATTTCCATACAACATCCAGTGCTCATCACAACAAGTGTCCTCCTTAATTCCCATGACCTATTTCACCCATCCCCTCACCCACCTCTCCTCTAGCAACACTCAGTTTGTTCTCTAGAATTAGAAAAGTCTTTCTTGGTTTGCTGCTTTTTCTCCCGCATGATAATTTGTTTTGTTTCTTAAATTCCACATATGAGTGAAATCATATGGTATTTGTCTTTCTCGGACTGGCTGATTTTGCTTAGCATATTTTCTAGTTCCATCCATATTGTTGCAAATGGCAAGATCTCACTCTGACCATTCTCTCGTTCTTGAGATATTTTCTTCTCTAAGCTTTTAAGAACATTGTTCCTGGGATTTTCCTACCTCCAGGATCACCCCCTTTTCCTTCTTCTTGCCTGCGTCCTCCTCACCTTACTGACCTCCAAATCCAAATGCTGGAGGGCAGTCTTTGGTACTGGTTTCTCCATTCCCCAGGACAACCCAGTCTCGGTGACCTTAAATGCCACTGCTAAGCTGATGTCTCCCAATTTTATTTCTCCAATCTGGATTTTCTCCCAAATGCCAGATTTGTGTACTTAAATGCCTACATCATGGTCTCAGATATGCCTCTCAAACTTATCATAACCAAAACAGAATTCTTTTTTTTTTTTAAAGATTTTTTTTTTTAAGATTTTATTTATTTATTTGCCAGAGACAGAGGGAGAGAGAGCGAGCGAGCACAGGCAGACAGAGGCAGGCAGAGGCAGAGGGAGAAGCAGGCTCCCTGCCGAGCAAGGAGCCCGATGTGGGACTCGATCCCAGGACGCTGGGATCATGAACTGAGCCGAAGGCAGCTGCTTAACCAACTGAGCCACCCAGGCGTCCCCAAAACAGAATTCTTGATTTCCTTTCCGCCAGATGGGTACCAAGGTCTCCCCATCCCAGTGAATGATCTGATCCCTGTTCTTCTAGTTACTCAAGTCCTGAACTCTGGGGTCATTCTTGATTCTTCCTCCCACCATCAGATTCCTCTATACTACTCTCTCAGAATAAATCTTATACCTGACCACCTCCACCGTTACCACTCTGACCCAAACCCCATCACCTCATCCCTGGGTTATTCTAATCGTCTTCTAACCGATCTTCTTGCCCATGGAGCTGGAGTAACAAACAGCTGGAGGGATCCTTCTAAGAATGTATGTCATGCCAAGGCACCCCTCTGCTCCAAATCTTCTGTTGGTTCCCATCTCACTCACAGTAAAAGCCATGGTTCCTGCTGAGGCCCAGAAGGCCCTTGTGTCTGACCTCTCATCCCTCTAACATCATCTCCTCTGACCCTTGCCCTTGCTTACTGTGCTGTAGATGTCCTGTTCTCTTTGCTCCTCCTAGAACACACCATAACATGCCTGAAAACAACACTGAGTCTTGCCTGTGGCCTTTGTACTCACTATTCCCTCTGCTTGGAATCACCATCTCTTCTCACTTGCTGCTGGTATCTCTTCAAATGTCATTCATCAGAAAGGCTTTTCCTGACCCTGCTCTATGAAAAAAGCAAGGCTCTTCATCATTTCTTTACCCCTTTATCCTGCTTTATATTTCACCACTTGACATAAATTATTTGTCTACTATGAGTCTCTCCCAGAACAGTGCCTGCTACATACAGGAGTTCTATAAACTCAGATGAACACATGCCAGCACACTGATGCGCAGGTGTCTCAGCAAAAATGATGACTGAAAATACTGCATTCTTTCTGTTTTCCCACATTGGAAAGTAAGTTTGAGAAAGGACAGGACAATTGCTTTGAGCTCAGTATTACAGTATAATTTTATTACTGTCGCTAAATGATACTTAATTTAGAGTATGTCTTAGAGTATGAGCTGACTGTTGATACTTATTGCAAATGCTTATATTTTTAAAAGCCTAACTGTGTAACTGGGAAAAACCAAATTCAGAATTAAACATTAAAAGGGCAAGTGCAATAGGACCTCTTGAACAGTGAATTACATTTTGTTTAAAGAGCAGTTTACTAGGGGAACCTGGGTGGCACATCAGTTGAGCATCTGACTTTTGGTTTGGGCTCAGGTGGTGATCTCAGGGTCCTGGGATCGAGCTCAGTTTCGGGCTCCATGCTTAGTGTGGAGTTTGCTTGGGATTCTCTCCCTCTCCCCCTGCCCCCGACACTCTCTCTAAAAATAAATAAATAAATCTTTTAAAAAGGCAGTTTATTAGTACAAACACTAAACCTGTCTCATAAAAATACCACACTTTTTTTTCCAAAATGGCACAAAATCATGTTATTTGAAAAGTTTCAAATTTTCAGAAAAAAATGTTTTCTAAAACTATTAGCAAAACTGGTTTCTTGATAATAATTATCATCCTCAAAAGCGCTTACCAATGGATGGTTACAGCCTCATGTATGCTCCCACACTGAGAATGGGAAACATTGTAGGTATGCTACCCTGAAAATTATGCAATTGACTGCTAGAATATTTGTTCCCACAATCTTATCCGCTTCAGAGGAAATGACTGGAATTTTTTTTTTTTAAAGATTCTATTTATTTATTTGACAGATCACAAGTAGGCAGAGAGGCAGTCATGGGGTGCCTGGGTGGCTCTGTGGTTTAAACCTCTGCCTTTTGCTCAGGTCATGATCCCAGGGTCCTGGGATCGAGCCCCACATCGGGCTCTCTGACCCTTGGAGAGCCTGCTTCCTCCTCCCTCTCTCTGCCTGCCTCTCTGCCTACTTGTGATCTCTGTCTGTCAAATTAATATATAAAATCTTAAAAAAAAAAAAACCAACCAAACAAAAAACCTTGGCTGGCTTCTTTCTTTTCAGGAGAAAGACAAACTCCTTGGCCAGACATTCAAATCCTTCTACACCTGATCTTCATCTATGTGTCTTGCTTGCCTTATCATAATAGGAGCAGCCGGGGCTCAGCCCTTGCCAGTCCTCACCTCTCTGGCTAAGGTTATTGAGGCAATCTTCACCTTCAATCCTCCTAGTTCCTGGTTCCTAACCTCAGCAGGGGTCATTAAAAGCATAGCTCTGCAAGAGGTGTGCAAGGAAAGTATTAGGAACTCAAACTCACTGAGCTGCAAACTTCCCTTGGGCGCACAGAGCTGTGCTTGGCTCACAGTTTTGGCACAGGCCCTAAAACACTTGCTTAGATGTCACCAGTTTTTTCCTGTTTGGGAGACTATAGTATGTCCCCTGGAGTCAACCTCCAGACCCAAAAGGCCACCTGGTACCAAGGTTTAGCTTTGTGCAAAATAGACCTCTACTCCAGGAAATTCCTCCCACCTCCTTCTACTGAGCCCTGGCTTTCTTTCCTTTCCTTCTCCTCCTGGCCTGGTAGCACCCAGCAGGCAATCCTGGCTAAAATTTTAGGGTTATAACCTGTGTTCCCTCCATATACTGCTTTCTACGTATGCACCTTTTCTTAGGAGAGACTCTCTGTCCTGAATGCCTTATTTCTCATTTTATGCCTCCCTAAACACTTCAAAGTCTAGTTCAAACATGCCTCTAAACACGTTATTTAGAGGATTCTTGCCAGGCCTGGAGACACAAGGTAAATGACACAGACCCTGCTTATTAGGAACCCAGTTGATCAGGAATGAGAGCCAAGGGGAAATTTATCTTGGTTCCCATCCATGGTTAAGCATCTGAAACACAGCGTGTACCATTTCATATAAACATTGTTTTAGGGGCACCTGGGTTGCCCAGTTGGTTTAGGGTCTGACCCTGAGTTTCAGCTCAGGTCCTGACCTTAGCATCCTACCACTGAGTTCTGGGTCAGACTCCACACTCAGAAGGGAGTGTGCTTGACATTCTCTCTCTCCCTCTGTCCCTACCCCCTCACCCCACCCCACCCCCGGCTCGAGTGTTCTATCTTCCTCTCTCTCTAATAAACTAACCCCCCCCCAAAAAACAGAAAAAAATTGTTTTAGGCACAAGGAGGCTCTACGCATATTTACTGAATAATTAAATGGAGAAAATGTGACTTCATTCAAGAAATTTCCAATTCACCATTTCAGCAAATATTTAAGTACCTGTTTTGTGTTGGGGATATCACAGAATGCTGAAAAGTTAGGGCTTTGAAGAATGGACTCTATCCATAATCTAGTCCCTTCACCTCATATAGATCGGGAGGGTCTACATCTGTGCACTTGATTTGAAGAATGGGGTGCTCTGTGCTTCAAAATCAGGTTCCTGTACACACAACCCTTTCCCTCAGGTAGCATCAATATTCGGTTATTTAAGAGAACACATCTGACTTCCTAATTTATTGGCAACAACCACTCTTGCTAAGAGTTTATTTTGTTAACCATTTTTTTTTTTTCAATTTACAGTAACATGTGCTGGAGGCCTACTAAGCACTTAGTAATTTGTACAGAAAAACAGAGGTCCCCATCCTGGAGGAACTCAGTTAACACAGGGAGCTACATTTGGAAACCCAGTATTGTGCATTCACAGGTGATCTTCGGAATTAGAAAGACTATGTCTCCACCAGAAACAGATTGTCTTTTCTTTGGAGTAAAAGAGTCCTTCGAAACTCAGTTATCACCTTCTCCTCTAGGGAGAACCTGAGAAAGTGGAAAACACCCATCAGCCCAAAAGAAAGGGGGAGAACCTGTCCCCATAGGGTCCCCAGGCCATGGGATGGGCAAATACCGCTGGTCTTACCCCTTCCCAGGGAGGCCCTCTTGGGGTGTGGGTTTTGGGAACCTTGGAAGTGTCTTCTCAGAGCAGATAAGATCTTGCTGGTAAAGAACACCCCAAACAGAAAGAGAGAGGTTTCCTATGATCCCTCCATTTAAATTTACCCAAAGCCTGCTAATTCACATTCAGTTTCCTTATCCAGAGATAACACCACACATTCAAGCCATGGGGAAGAGAGATGTGTAGAGAGGCTTGGAGAAAATAGAAAGAAAGGGATAAGAGAAAATCCCCTGGATGTTCCTCTCACTTCCCACTTGGTAGCTCATTCCTTGTCACAGAGTTGGTTACACAAGTCCAAACACTAAGGCCCTAACTATATGAAACCAAGTTAACCCCACTGTGCTCATTACATGCCGCACTCTATGTTGGGATTTGGGTTTCATCCCACAGAAATTCAGAAAAGCAGCCTTTTTCTACTATAGTTACATACTACTCTCAGCATGTAACAAACACCCTTTTCTACCGCTCTGATTTCACCGTCTTCTACGGTTAACAAACATTTTAAAAGTGATCATTTCACTTCTTTTTTTTTTTTTAAGATTTTATTTATTTATTTGACAGAGATCACAAGCAGGCAGAAAGGCAGGCAGAGAGAGAGGAGAGAGGAGGAAACAGGCTCACCACCAAGCAGAGAGCCCTATGTGGGGCTCGACCCACCCTGGGGTCCTGACCTGAGCCGAAGGCAGAGGCTTTAACCCACTGACCCCGATCATTTCACTTCTTTAAGAAGAATCTTTTTTCTAGAGAAAGGACATTATGATGTTCAGCAGCAGATACATGTGAGGTATAAAGAAAACCTGTCAGCTAGCTTCCTAGCAGTTTGAGAACAGGTGAATGATTAATTCTCTTAATGGGCTGAGAATGTCAGCAGAACATGGCCTGGAAGTTTACAACTCATGAATGCCAGCAAACTGAAGTTGATGGCTCTTGAAGAACCAGGTCTAGAGTGGACATGGGGGAGAGGAAGAAAAATGAAACACCCACAGCATCTCCAAAAGTGAATCTCCCCCTTTCCCTGCACAGGTGTCCCCCCACCCAAGTAACTGGCAACTTGTACATAGACGTCCCACTTGTGTCCCTGAGGACAAATGTCCTTGGAGGAAGGAGATGTTACTGCCTCTTAACACATTTATTAAACATAACACGACTCCCTTTAATTTTTGGACCCTGAAAATTCATTTTAAAGAATCCGTTTACCTTGAGCATGCGGATTTCTCGAAGGGCGATTTTCTTTATGACAGGGTCATCTTCTGATTCCAGAAATCTCTTGATGGCTACAATCTGACCCGTGTCCCTGTTTCTGCATTTGAAAACAACTCCATAGGATCCTTCGCCAATTTTCCCAATTTTTTCATACTTCTCCATCATAAAGGAATAAATCTTAAAACGGATCTTCACATAGTTTGAAAATGTCACACATAGACTACTGGCTCGAACAGACTGAACTAGAGCCCCACTCAACGATGGCTCTTCGTCAACCACCTGGAACAGAAGGGCACTTGTTAACCAGTTAGGAATCGACCCATGTCCTTAAAGCTCGCCCCTCAGCAAGGGCAACGAGATCCGGGATGACAGTCTAGAGCTCGGTGCCCTCGGTAACCCAATTCTAAGCGCCGGGTATACATCCTGCGAGTTAAAATGCAACCCGTCATCCTAAAACGAACCGAGCTGTAAGATAATCTATCTTGTTTAATGTTCTAGTTCATCCGATCTAAGACACATGAGCCGCCTCAGGGCTTCCCCGGTTCTCATTTCGGGTCTCATTTCCCTCGGGCACGGTGACACTAGCCGAAACCCCATGTGCGGGAGCCTGACGCCTCCCGGGTGGGCCTCGCCGGGGAGGAGGGGGGGGCAGGGATGTGCCGTCCAGCCGCCCCCTCCCCCCGCCGCGGGGCCCCGCCCCCCCCGGCGCCCTCCCCCCAACCCGGCCCGCGCTGCGCAGCCTCGAGCCGCGCCACGTGGCGCCCAGACCCGCCGTCCTGGCCCGCGCGCCTTCCCCGCCCGGGACTCACGGCGCCGCGGCTACCGGGCCTGGCCCTGCTCCCGCCTCGCCGTCTCTCTCGCGGCTGTACCCGCCGCCGCCCGGGCTGCAATCCCTATGGGAACGGGCCCCCGCCCCCGGCTGGCCTGGGCGGGGCCACCGCGCCCCGGCGGCGGGGAAGGGCCCTGGTGGGCGGCCCTGGGTGCCCGGCACCCGCGCGTCTCTCCGGCGGGTGGAGGAGACTTGCAGGACTGCGGACTCCAGCAGGTCGTAAAAAACGCAGCTCGAGCGGAGTCGGCTGGAAGACGCCTGCGCCGGGAGCACCCCTCCCGACACCCCCCATGTGGTCTGAACTTCACGGGCAGGGCCGGTCCCGCACGGTCTGAGAACAGATTACTTCCCCCGTACTGGGTTACTTTGCTGGGTTACAAACGCCTTGAGGACAGCTTTTGTGTCTGCCCCGATCAGTACTGTAGCATCCCGCCAACCAGTGATGAATGAATGAAAGACAGGGGGCGGGGGAGAGGGAGTAGGAGGTACGAAGACTGAAACTGGTTAAAGTCAGCGCTTCCCTCCATTAGCCTGGCGGTCTGTCATCATCGAATTCTATGCAGCTGGCCTTTCTGATGTGGCAGACGCAGATGGACAGAGCCCAGCTTGGTTTAGGTATTTTTCTTTTAAGTAATCCCCAGGTCAAAGGTGGGACTGAAACTCGGGACCCTGAGGTGAAGTGTCCTATGCTCTACCGACCAAGCCAACCGGGTGTCCCTGTTTTAGGTTCCATATTCCCATCCTTCTCCCAGATGGCTCCTGTTTACTCAAGTCTGAGCACAATCGTGGGAAGTTCATGGACTTGGGGAAAGAATGAAATAGTTTGCTACTAGGCAGACTGCCTCAGTCAGTACTTCATCATCTAGTGCATTCCATACGCCCAGAACTGAGCTGGGTGTTTGCCCTGGAAGTGATACCTGAGGAGAGAAAAATGTCATACCGTCTGTAAACGGGGACCGTCTATAAAACGGGGACCAATCCTGCACCAAGCAGCATGCCACTGAAGGTAAATCTGGATAGGGTTCAGGAAGGAGCTGGGGAGAGAGGAATGGGTGGCTTCCCGGACCAGGGAGTAGCACATAGATGGGGGTCCAGGGATGAGGTACAGGTGGTCTGTGAACCTCCTAGAAATTGTTTGCAAATGGCAACCACTGGTGTGTTTTCTGTCTCAATAGCTTTGCCTTTTCCAAGATGTCATATAAACTTGAGACTAACTAAACTTCTTTTACTTAACATGCATTTTAGATTCACCCATGTAGTTGTGTATGTCCATAGTTCGTTCTTTTTTATTGCTGAGTGGTATTCCATTATATGGATAAACCAGACTTTGTTTATGTATTTCCAGCTGAAGAACATTTGAGTTGTTTCTAGTCTTGGTGATTATAAATCAAGCCACTATAAACATTCATGCATGGTCTTTTGTGTGAACATATGTTTTCCTTTCTCTTGGGAAAATAATACTTAGGAGGAGTACTGCTGGGTCACAGGATAAGTACATGTTATTGTAAGTAATTGCCAAATTGTTTTCCAAAGTGACTATGCCATTTTACGTTTCTGCCAGCAATGTTCCAATTACTCTGCATCTTTGCCAACACTCCTATTCATGTCTTTTGGTTTTAGCCATTCTAATAGGTAATTGTCTCTTGTGGTTTTAATTTGCATTTTCTTAATAACTAATGCTGAGCAGTTTTTCGTATGCTTATTTACCTTCTGGATGTTTTCTCACAAGTTCTAGCTTTTTGTAAATTCCTTGGGATTTTCTATGTAGGCAGTCACGTCACCAGCAAACATGGATAGGTTTAGTTCTTCCTAACTGGTATACCTTTTCTTTTTCTTGCCATCCTGCACTTGATAGGTCCTCCCATGTGACATCAAACAGGAATGGTGAGAGCAGACATTTCTGTGACTGATCTTAGGAGGTAAGTACCCGAGCATGATTTTTCTTATTTAGTCTGTTGATACAGTGAATTGCATTCATAGATTTTAAAATGTTGAGGGGCACCTGGGTGGCTCATTCAGTTAAGTGTCTGATTTTGGCTCAGGTCATGATCTCGGAGGCTGTAAGACTGAGTTGGTCTCATTGCTCAGCAGGGAGTCTGCTTCTCTCTCTCCCTCTGCCCCTCTCCCTTCTCATGTTCTCTCTCTCTCTCTGTCAAATAAATAAATAAAATATCAAAAACAAAACAAAACAGGGGCAGGTGGCTCAGTCCTTTAAGTGTCTGCTTTCAGCTCAGGTCATGATCCCAGGGTCCTGGATTCCCCATGTCTGGCTCTTTGCTCAGCAGAGAGCCTGCTTCTTCCTCTGCTTGTCCCTCCCTCTGTTTGTGCGCACTCTCTCTGAGTGTGTCAAATAAATAAATAAAATCTTTGCAAATAAATAAATAAAAATGTTAAAGCTTGCATTCCTGGGATAATCCCAACTTGGTTATGGTGTTCTATTATTTCGATATGTTGCTGGAGTCAATTAGTCACATTTTATTGAGGATTTTTGCATTAATATTTTTCAGAGATATTGATGTATGGTTTTCCTTAATGTCTTTGTCTAGTTTTGGTGTCAGGATAATACTGATCTCATAAAATGAGTGGGGAAGTGTTTCCTTCTCTTCTGTTTTCTGGAGAAGTTAACATCAAATTGGTATTATTCATTCCTTAAGCGTTTGTTAGAATTTTCCAATAAAGCCATCTGAATATGGAGTTTTCTTTACTGAAATGTTTTAAAATACAAGTTCTATTTCTTTAATAAAATATAGGGCTATTCAGCATATCTATTTCTTCTTGAGTGAGTCTTGATAGCATGTATCTTCAAGGAATTTGTCTATTTTGTCTAGATATTGGAGTTTACAGCTATAAAGTTGTTCATATATCATAATATTACACCATCATCTTTTTAATGTTGTTCATATATGATACTATCACTTTATTATCCTTTTAATATCTATAGGATATATAATGGTGTTCTCTCTTATCATTCTTGAGGTCAGTAAATTTTTCCCCCTCTTTTTCTTGATCAGTTTGGCTAAGTCTTACCAATTTCATTGATCTTTTAAAAAAAGCAGCTTTTGGTTTAGTTGATTTTCTGATTTTTCTGTTTTTCAATTTCATTGATTTCATCTCTTTATTTTTTTTCTTTCTGCTTGCCTTGCTTTTAGCTGCTTTCTCTAGTTTTTTTTTTTTTTAAGATGGAAACTTAGATCATTAATTTTACATATTTCTTGTTTATAAGCCTTTGATGCCATACATTTTCCTCTAAGCTCTAATTTATTTATTAATACTTTATTTATTTTTTTGACAGAGAGAGAGATAGCGAGAAAGGGAACACAAGCAGGGGAAGTCGGAGAGGGAGAAGCAGGCTCCCCTCTGAGCAGGGAGCCCAATGCAGGGGTTGATCCCAGGACCCTAGGATCATGACCTGAGCCGAAGGCAGACATTTAACTAACTGAACCACCCAGGGGACCCTCTAGGCAATACTTTAAAACACATCCCAGAAACCTTAATATGTTGTATTTTTATTTCCATTCAGCTCAAAGTATTTTCCAACTTATCTTGTGACTTCCAGTTTGGCCCATAGTGTGTCATTTAATTTCCAACTACTTGGGGACTTTTAGATATCTTTTTATTACTGATGTCTAGAATCAGAATTGCATTCTTTTCAGAGAACTCTCTTTGTATGATTTAAATTCTTTGCAGTGTATTAAGATTTGTTTTATGGCCCAGCCTATATAGTCTATGCTGATGAATGTTTCTTTTTGACAAGTTAAAAAAAATTATTTTTAAGTGGTATGGGAAAGTCAGTGTGATTTCCTCCAGTGCTGCTTTGTCTGAAGTTCATACCAGGCTGCAGTGAGTCTGGAAAATTAACTTTATAGACTCTGCAAGCTTTAGTACCCAAGGATCCTGGAACTCTGCCAAGCCCAGCAGTAGTTAAAATAAGGGAGCAAGGACGCCATTTTTTTACGCCTAAGTAGGCAGTGAACCAGAAAGCCAGTATGACTGGCAGCTGCACCAGTTGTTTTGTTTGGAGGAGGCTGGAGCGAAATATTAGAGGGTAACTTTGAAAGGGAGACAAACAGTTGATGTCACCATTTACCACCAAACAGAGAGGATACTGTGGCCTCTCTAACAGGCAATGCCCTCAAATCACCAGCAGTGCTCTTGGTTGGCAGGACTGAAATTTGTGTTGTTGTGTTTTTTTCCTAAGATTTTTATTTACTTATTTGACAGAGATCTTTAAAGATTTTTATTTATTTATTTGACAGAGATCACAAGTAGGCAGAGAGAGAGAATGGAGGAAGCAGGCTCCCTGTCGAGCAGAGAGGCCGATACAGGACTCGATTCCAGGACCCTGAGATCATGACCTGGGCTGAAAGCAGAGGCTTAACCCACTGAGCCACCCAGGCACCCTGAAATTTGTTTTAATACCAGAGAAATAGAACTCCTGGCAAGTGGAGTTCTTGGTAACTGAGACATGGTCCAACATGTGGGCTCTTCTTCTCAAGCAAGAGCAAAGAACAGTGAGACATTATCTTTTTCTCCTTAAGGTGATCTTTCATTTGTAACTGCATAATCAGAGAGACTCCTTCAGTGTCCCCGGGGTCACACAAACAGCACAGAGGTATTTTAATCCCTGAAGAAGGCAAATAAACATTCCGTAGCGTAACACATGGTAAAAGAGAAAAGAGCCTGGCATGTGGAGTCAGAAGACTAACATTTCTAGCTTCTTCCTAGTGTTTAATATTGTGCAAGATAATTACTATTGCCGAAACAACGATAGCAACAACTGTTTAACTAGTGTTTTCTTCCTGGCAGGCATTATGTTCGGAATATTTCATACGTGAGCCTCACAACAACCCTGGGAGATGGGCACCAATATTATCGCGAGGTTTCACGAGGAAGGTGAGTTATAGAATGGCTAAGTCCTTTGTCTAAGAACACAGAGCTAGCGAGTTGCAAAGTGGGGGTGGGAACATAAGCAGTGAGTCCAGAACCTTTGCTCCTGTTTTGCTGAAACTACCTAACATGTAGGGGTGGTTGTCAGAACTTTTTAAAATAAAGGTTGTTTTTGTTGTTGTTATTGTTTTTTTTTAAATTTGAGAGAGAGAATGAGCCAGAGAAAACAAGCAGGGAGAGGGGCAGAGGCAGAAGCAGACATGCCGCCGAGCATGGAGCCCTGATGTGGGGCTCGATCCCAGGACCCCATGATCATGACCCCTGCAGAAGACAGACACCTAACTGACTGAGCTACCCAGGTGCCCCAGTTGTCAGGATTTTTTAATGAAAATATAGGGCACGAGGAGTTGACCCCAATGCACAGTGTAACGCCTTCTTTTTTTAGAGCCCCCCGGGAAGATGAGACTTGTCATTATGCTTCCTTCTCACAGGAGTCCAGTGACTCCCTCTGTGTGCAACTCTGACACTCAGGAGAACTAACCTCCCCAAGGCTGGGCACCGACATCTCCTCCAAGTACTGAACACAGGGCAATGCTGGAAGCTTTTTCTCCCTCCCTCCCTTCCTTCCTTTAAGTGGATTTGGAAAGGAAATCATTTCGTGGGCACACACAGAAAATAAATAACTACCACTTAGGGACACTCACTTTTCAAGCTCTGGAACCACACTATCTCCAAGCTTTATAATAATCCTACATGGTTGGATAGATGAACTGGTTGGAGTTATTAAAGGCCCCATTTTATGTAAGAAGAACCTGAGGTTCGGAGAAGTTGGTCCAAGGAAACAAGCCTTCCAGGGTTGTTTGGGGGTATCCAGGGCGGTCCAAAGGCAGGTTTTAAACCCGGGCCCCCCGATTTGCAGAGCCCGTGCTTTGACCGCACTACAGGGAATGGCTATAATAAAGACCATCTGTGAACAACCTGAAGTGACAGATCACTGCCAAACGTTCCAGAACCAGGCATGTAAGTAACCGTTCCCCTTATCCCAAGACTGGTGAATTAATGTAAGTATGGGAAAATAACTGTAAATTAAATAAGGGCTCTCATCCTGGACTTTACATGTGAGCCCAGCCAATAGTGAAATAAGTATTTTCATCCCCAATTAATATAACCTTAGTTATTTTTTTGTGTGTTTTTCCCTTTAAATACTTACTGCAGGGGCACCTGGGTGGCTCAATGGGTCAAGGGTCTGACTCTTGATTTCGGCTCAGGTCATGATCTCAGGGTCATAAGATCCAGTCCTGTGTCTGGGCTCCGTGTTGAGCATGGAGCCTGCTTGAGATTCTCTCTCTCCCTTTCCCCCTCCTCCTCTCCACCCCCACTCGTGCATGTACTTTCTCTCTAAAAAAAATAAAGTAAATACTTAACTGCATTTTACATATGGCAAGCCATCCTTTTAAAGCACCTCCTCTTCTAGAAGTCTTCTTTGTTTCTGAATCTTCCTTCAACAACCCCAGTCCCTTTTTTGCATTTCCAGATTTTAAAGCAAGGACCCAGTACTTTCACCCTTGGACCCAAATGCCTTAAGAGCTCAGCAATATTAACATTAAAACCTTGGGGTAGTTCTGTGGCTGGCTCTGAGCTACCAGCGGATGAGTCAGTGTATACATGATACTTCATCAGGAAACAGAGTTTCAAAACCTCAAAGTGGACATCTCTTTGCCACCTTGAACAGTTGAGTGCCCACCATACTTATCTTAAATAAGGCAATCTATGCACATTTCTGTGCTTTATGATTTTGAGTCCTTATATGCCAGAAAAAAGGTTAAATTTTCCAGAGGTAAATTTATGACTAAAGAAATAGGAAAGCATATTAATAACTTTCTGAACTCCAGCTTAAAGCTGTGACACAAACACAGCTGTTTGGAAAGCAGGCTTTTCCTGAGAGCTGGTGCACGTCAGCCACCATGCTGGGCACAGGGGACCAGGAAGTGACTTTCCCTGACATCAAACACCATGTCAGTGTGCATGGCCAGGGCTCCTGCCTCCCCACACTCAACTTCTATTATAAAATGGGGCCGTTAATAATTCCAGCCAGTTAATATATCCAACCATGTATGATTATTATAAAGATTGGAGATCATATGGTTATTGATCCTAAAACGTAAGTGTTCCTAAGTGATAGTTATTAACTATTTTCTGTGTGTGCCCATGAAATGATTTTCCTTCCCAACCCACTTAAAACAAGAAGGTAACTAGATAGGAGAACATGGAGGCCTTTTCAAAATACTTCTAATAGGTCTGGGAAGACGAGAAGGCACACCTGGCATTTGAGGAAACAGACCCAGAAAATGTGTAATGAGAGGCACCTGAATGGCTCAGTTGTTAAGTGTCTGCCTTTGCCTCTGGTCCTGGGATCCAGCCCCGTGTCGGGTTCTCTGCTCGGTGCGTGGGAAGCCTGCTTCTCCCTCTTCCACTCCCCTTACTTGTGTTCCTGCTCTTGGTGTCTCTCTTTCTGACAAATAAATCAATAAAATCCTTAAAAAATGTATGTGAGGCATTCAGAGTAAAAAAAAAAAAATTTTTTTTTTTTGCTCTGGGCAGCCAACAGGCTAAGAACCTGGGTCCCAATTCTGATTTCTATTCTTTCCACCTGCCACACCCCACTGTAGCTTCAAATTAGGAACTCCAGTTCCCTGGCAAAAGAAATAGAAATCCACCTTAAGAAAACCCAGTATTGAAACAGAAATATTCATGGGTGTGACAAGGTGGGGGAGAGGACAGGGAGCGTGAATTAATTGCATTTTAAAAATACTCTTTGCTTAAAGCGAGATTTCTTTTCAGATAGATTGTTATAAAACTGCATTCATTTCTTGAATGGAGTTAATACTTCAAGTCCTCTCAACTTTGTGGTGCTTATTCACTGCTGTCTAAGTAACTCTGTACAAACAGAAACCACTGGACCCTTGGATACATCTCCCATGTCAACCATTGAATTTTTAAGCATCTGTTGACCCAAGAGATCTAGCTTCGTAAGGTCATCTTTAAGCAGCATACATGCCGAGGATTGAGTGAAGGTCAACAGTTACAACCACAGGAGGAAATCCTATTATTGTAAGCAGGTTTCAAAGGAATGGCTTATCAAGTATTAGCAGTGAGGCACCGGGAGGCATCTAAAATGAATGCACACGGTCATTTTAAAAAATACACATTTAAACAATATTTCCCCCAAACAATAAGAAATCCTGCACTTCACACAGCAACATCTTTATTTTTCTTCGATATCATCCAACCTGGTTATCCTACTAAGACCGTGAACTCTGGAGCCGGATGGGGCCTCCAGCTCTGCTATGAGCCATCTGCGAGGACTTGGGCAAGTGACTCAACCTCTTTATGCTTAGCGACCTCCCAAGTCATTGTGAGGGCTGAGTGTTCCATATCAGTCTTTACCGTTCTTATCACCATGCTACTGATAACCTGCAGACTACTTTCTTTTCAGATGGGAACTTCATTTCCCTACTAAAAGGTTTTCCATACTGAAAACATGTAAATTTATAGGTTCACTCAAAGCTTCTCAGTGAAAGCACATCCTTTGAGTCACTCAGAGCCCTAAACAACGCTTGGAGGGTCCTCCTCAGGGAGCCAGGCTTCCCACTGCCAGAGCAGCCCTCTTCCCACCACAGGGTGCAGCCACCCAATGGTGGTCTCAGAGGATGGAGACAGCATGAAATGGAGGGCCAGTCGGACTCAGATCTGAGTTTTACCCTTTTTGGTCTGTGTGAAACCAGGAAAATTATTTCTTATACTGATCGGGAATTTTTTTCTTTCTTTTAATTTTTGGGTTTTTGTTTTTTGTTTTTGTTTTTTGTTTTTAGGTAATTGTCAATTCACATGCTGCTGTAAAGATCCTGTAAACTGCCCAATTTCCACTGATGGTAACATCTTGCCAAACTACGGTACAGTATCACAACTGGGTATTCACATCGATGAAGTCAACCTACACCACAAGTACATCTCACGTTACCCTTACCCCCATCCCTGAGCCCTGCTTATCAAGAAGTTCCTTGGCTGGCACACCTAGGTGGGTAAATTCCTAGAGCTGGGATGGTGGGATTACATGGCAAATGCATGTGTAACCTTCCAAGGCAGTGCCTTATGGTTTCTCACAATGGCTGTACCATTTGCATGCTCCTCAACAAAATAAAGAGAGTCTCAGGTACTCCACATCATTGTAAGCTTGGTATTGTCAGTCTTTTCTTTGTTTTTAAATTGTGGTAAGAGGCAAGTAACATGAAATGTACTATCTTTACCATTTCAACTGGACAGCCCAATGGTATCCAGAGATTTCATGGGGTTGCGCGGCTGTCTTCACCATCTGAGAGCTCTGCCATCTTGTAAAACGGCAGCACTGTACCCAGTGTACGGTAACTTCCCATTGCCCCCGTCCCAGCCTCTGACAATTGGCATTCTATTTTCATATTTCATGTTTCATATTTAGCTATTGTGAAAAATGCTGCTATGGATATCGGAATACAAAGATCTCTTTGAGACCCTGACTTCAATCTTTTGGGTACACCAAGAAGTGGGATTTGATCCTCTGAGTCACCAGCTTCTAGTAATCCCAAATGGGGCCCGTTGGTTCCTCCCACCCTGCTGGTGGTAACTGCTTCCTGCAGTGATTGTTCTCCTCATGTCCTGTTTCTGCTAACATCTGTGAAACAACTCCACATATTAATTCTCTGGTAAAATACCTGTGTGGTTTCTTGTTCTGTTGCCTAGATCCTGACTAATATTCTTAGAATAAATAATTTTAATTGATTTACTCCCAATACTTTCCTCATTTTCAGAAAACTGGAAGGTATTTACAACGTAATTGCATTTTATAGGAGCAAGACTCTTGAGTCACAGAAAATTTTTACTATTTATACATGACTGGGTTACTGCATTACCTACTCAACATTCATTTGATTGTAGTTTAATACAACAAATGTTTATTAATGACGTACTACATGTCAGGAACTATTTGGTGCTGGGGATGCAAATATAAGTGTCATTGTTCCTTATTCTATTTTTTAAAAATAGATTTTATTTATTTGATAGAGAGAGCCCACAGGTGTAGTGAGGAGTGGCAGAGGGAGGGGGAGAAGCAGTCTCCCCACTGAGTGGAGAGCCCAATGCAGGACACAATCCCAGGACTCTGGGATCATGAGCCGAAGGCAGACGCTTCACCAACTGAGCCACCTGGCCCCCCTCATTGTTCCTTATTCTTTTTTTTTTTTTTTTTTAAGATAGTATTTATTTGAGAGAGAGAGTGATAGAGAGGACAGGGGCAGGGATCAGAGGGAGAAGCAGACTCCCTACTGAGCAAGGAGCCCCATGAGTCCCAGGACCCTGCGATCATGACCTGAGCCGAAAGCAGATGCTTAACCCACTGAGCCACCCAGACCTCCCTGTCCTTTAAGGAGTTTAAGTGTACAGTGGTATTCACCGTAAACAGAAGCCTATACTTGAAAGCTTGATTCAGTCAGTGCTTTACATGGAGCAGTTACATGTCAAAAGGTTGGGATGCTTTGGCAGGGGCTCCAGGACTAACCAACGATCACTGGATTCTCTGTGTCCTGTAGTTAATCACAAATAACCACAGTGAAGTAACTAATCCAGGAAGATTTAGACTTGACAAACATGACCAGGATGAAGTCATATATCCAAAATTGAATGTCATATTTAGAGTGTGCGAAATCTTACACTCACCAAAATTGCTGAGGACTGAACTTGTGGTTGAAGGTCATAATGATTTAATGAACCATTTCACTCACACGTGGTGAGCAGCTTTGGTTTTTTCAGCTTCCCCAAGTGATGGTTTAGAACTACATAGCACATCTGTTGCTTTTGCCAGTTCAGCATCCGGTTATTCTGTTAAAGCCCAACCTTCCTTCCGTCTTCTCCTTTGACTATCTGTGTCACTATGACTGTCATTCAAGGTACCTTCCCCTCCCTGGCCAAGGAATAGCCACCCCCAGGCTGAGCAGGTTCTCTTCCCTTAGGACCGGAATCTCGAAGTGGATTCCTCCCAAGGCCCCAAGGGGGCACGGCCTGGCTCCTGCAACTAGGTCTTCTGTGAGCCCAGTTCTGCTGCTTTTTCTCGAATCTGTAACCACCAAAGAACAGCAGAAGAAGCCAGATTCAGCAACTTGTCACTTATGTATATTTCAGATAGTTTCCTCTGCCTGGAATGCTTTTTGCTGCCATCTTTCTATTTCCAAATACTGCATTTCCGTCAGAGATATCGACTAGTTTAATGGCTTTCGTAGATATTTGAACTATACTTGGTAGGTCTCCATATGGTCCTAAAGGGATTGTCCGGATTCAGACAGATGGGTCTGAGATTCACCCTAACTTTCCAATTAACTGTGTTTGAGTGTGGCGGCTATAGGTTGGTGCCAATCAGATCTCCCAGAGAGAAACTGCTGCAAGAAATGAGTTCATCTTCAGAATTCAGCTCAGCTTTGTCCAAGCTTTGGCTTGGCTGCTCCCTGCTAATGACTGAGTTCCCTATTTTTTTTAATCGTATGGCCACTCTTTTTTTTTTTTTTTTTTTAAAGATCTTATTTATTTATCTGACAGAGATCACAAGTAGGCAGAGAAGCAGGCAGAGAGTGAGAGAGGGAAGCAGGCTCACTGCTGAGCAGGGAGCCCGATGTGGGTCTTGATCCCAGGACCCTGGGATCATGACCTGAGCCTAAGGCAGAGGCTTTAACCCACCGAGCCACCCAGGCACCCCTTCCCTTTGGTTTTAAAAGCAGAGCCCATCTTTTCTAACACGAAAACCCTCTCGTGGGCAGTCTTTGCTCTGGGGCTCCCCACTGACTGGCCAGGATGCTCCGCTCACAGAGCCGCACTGCCAGTTTGAGGCTCAGCAAATCCTTCTTCCTCCACTTCTCATTTCACGTGTGTGAGATCTGCCAGAGCCTTTCCGCTTACTCCCACTCACTCTTATTTTCCACACAGCTGGTTCCCCAAGTAAGTCTCATTCCTGCTTCTGTGGAAAAATCCATGCCAATGACTCACCTCTCTGGTTTTCTCATTTATAAATAAGAGTCCCACTTTTGGTATCATTGGGTTAATGTTGAAAATTAGAGAATATTCTTCCCAGGACAGGTCTTGGCAGAGACTCTGATGAAAATTTTTTATTGACATACATGCAAAAAGAATGCATCGGTCATCAATGTAGAGCTTGTTGAGAAGTGAAAAATGGAACATCTCCAGCACCTCAAAAGCATCCCCTCGGGCCCCATCTCAAGATTCCCTCACTCCTGCTCAAAAGTAACCACTATCCTGTAGTGATTTCTAACACTACCGATTACTTTCCGTGTTTTGGAACTCCGTTTACGTGAGATCTGACAGTCTACTTTTAATGTTTTTAAATGTCTTCTGGATTCTTACCTGGAACCTTATACTTATTTGGGGGGGAGAGGTGTGGAAAGGCTTGTTGTTGGTAGTTCGTTCTTGCATCGCGGTATCTGACTTGTGAACATCTCACAACTTATCCTTTCAACTGTACATGGACATTTGGGTTGTTTCCAGTTTTGGTAAACTATGGATAATGCGGTTATGAACAGTCTTCTTGGTCTTTTGGTAAACATGTTTTTGAGGCGTTCACCTAGGACTGGAAATGCTGGGTGCTGAGATGTGTCCACTGAGGCTGTTTTTCAAAGTGACTGTACCAGTTCCCACTCCTGCCAACAGGGCGTGAGTTCCAGCTGTCCTACATCCTCATCAACACTTTTCCTATTGCCCTCTTTTGTCATTTAGTCATGCTGGTAGGATGTGGTATTATTTTGTAGTGGGATCATTGTTTCAATTTGTGTTTCTCTGGTAACTAATGAATTTGAATACTTTTATCAGTATTTATTGACCTCTTGGATGTTCTTTTTCTATTTAGCTTTATTCAGGTGTATTTAAAATACCATACGATGTAGTCATTTTAACTGTGCAGATAAATGTTTTTTTAGTAAGTTTACAGTTGTGCAGCTATCATCAGTCTCATTTTTTTAAAAGTCTTTTTTTTTTAAATTTGAGAGAGAGAGAGAGAGAGAGCAAGCGAGGGCTCATGTGAGCAGGGGGAGGGGCAGAGGGAGAAGGGAACCGGATGTGAGGCTTGATCCCAGGACCCTGGGATCACGACCAAAGGCAGATGCTTAACTGCCTGAGCCACTCAGGCGTCCCATCATTTTATTTATTTTTTTAAAGATTTATTTATTTATTTGGGGCAGGGGGAGCGACACAGAGAGGGAGAGAGAATCTTCAGTAGACTCCCTGCTAAGTGCAGAGTCTGGGGTAGGGCTCGATCTCACGACCCCAAGATCAGGACCTGAGCCGAAGACAAGAGACTTATTACTCAACTGACTGAGCCACCTAGGTGCCCCCCATCTCATTTTAAAACATTTTCATCATCTCAAACAGAAACCTCATGCTCACAGTCACTCTCCCTTCTCAACCCCTGCTCCTAGTCTACCTTCTGTTTCCACAGAATTACCTTTCTGGGCATTTCAGATAATCATTACAGTATGGCATCTTTTAGAACTAGTTTCTTTGACTTAACATGTTTTTGAGGCTCATCTGCACTGAAGCATTTATCATATGTTGTTCCTTTTCATTGCTGAATATTCCATTGCATGAAGAGAACACATATTGTTTATCCATTTACCAGCTGGTGGATATTTGGGTTGCTTCTACTTGTTGGCTATTATGGATAATACACCTTTGGGCATTTGCATTCAAGCCTTTATGTGGACATGTTTTCTCTTGGGCAGATACGTAGGAGTAAAATTGCCAGGTCATATGGTAAATCTATATTTACTGTTTTAAGAAACTGCCAAACTGTCTTCCAAAGTATTGTGCCATTTTACATTCCTACTATCAGTTTGTAAGTGCTCTGGCTTCCCCACAACCTCACCAGGGTTTGTATTTGTCTGTCCTTTTTATTGTAGCCATTTTGGTGGATGTGTGAAAGTACTGCGTTTTAATTTGCATTCCTCTGATCATCAAGGTAGTAGAATACATTTCCATATATTTATTGCTACCCAGATTTTACCTTTTGTGGAGTGTTTATTCTAAATCTTTTGCCCATTTTTCTATTGAGTTGTCTGCCTTTTTTGTTTTTAAAGATCCTATTATTATTATTATTATTATTATTTAAAGTAACCTCTATACCCAGTGTGGGGCTCAAACTCCCAAACCCGAGACCAAGAGTCACGTGCTCTATTGACTCAGCCAGCAAGGTCCCCGTCTGCCTTTTTTCTTAAGGATTTGTGGAAGATCTTGTATCTTTTGGGTATATGTGGACACAAGTAATGCAAGTCTCTTCTCTATTTTGTGGCTTGTCCTTTCCTTCTTATAAGGGTGTCCTTAGATAATGGAGTATCTTAATTTTAATTAAGCCCATTTTATTTATTTTTTATTTTTTTAAAAGATTATTTATTTATTTATTTATTTGACAGGCAGAGATTACAAGTAGGCAGAGAGGCAGGCAGAGAGAGAGAGGAGGAAGCAGGCTCTCCGCTGAGCAGAGAGCCCGATGCGGGGCTCGATCCCAGGAGCCTGGGATCATGACCTGAGCCGAAGGCAGACGCTTTAACCCACTGAGCCACCCAGGCGCCCCTAAGCCCATTTTATATAAACATTTTCTTTTATGGTCAAAGCCTTAATGTTCTGTTTGGGAAGTCTTTGCTTACCCCAAGTTTGTGAAGATATTATGTTTTATTTTAAAAGCTCTCCCTCTTATGTGATAGGTTTCCCTCAGATATTTTGTCTTGGTTGTTTTATCATTATTAACAGCATACGACTATAAGATGACCTGCAGGCTCTGGATGCATGGAGCGGTGGGTGTGTTAACTAGGATTTTCATGTCAGGATCTCTTTAGGTCTTTCCACTTGAACTGGCCAGATTGCACAGAGATTTCACATATTGTTGGAATAGGAAGGTCGGGCTGCCAGGATTCAGTGAAAAGGAGGAGGACATTGATCTTTGTATCTAGTATGTACATATTTCATTTTCGAGTACGGTCCCTGCCATGGAGTGTATCCAGTGTCCTTCAGTTCAGAGGCCCCCTTTAACATACTCAAAAGAAATAAGCACACACTTACTAAAATCAGATCATATGTGCATTTGTAAAGAAAATTTACTTTATATTTTATTTGCATAACATTTTATTGTTTGCATAGTGAAAAGAACAGAGTCACAAGACTCATAGTCTGGCTCAACCACCAACTTGCTGTGTGAACGGGGTGACTCTCTTAACCTGGCTAAACCCTTATTTCCTCATCTGAAAAATGGAGATGATAATACTATCTTACAGAATTGCTAAAGACTGAAAGATTGTTACACTGTTTTCCTCTCAAGTAACTGCTGAAAATAATCTATACTTCACTATTGCTAACCTCTTGTTCATCATCTCAATGCTAACTGTTCTCAGTAAGTGCATTAAGACAATAGGTACCAAATGTGACACTTTAATTTTGAATACTAACAATAGCAAAAGAGAAGCAAACTCATAATGGCCCTATCCCTTCTTATTTTTAGAATACTGGTTTTTATAATACTTATTTATACTATCCCATTAGGAATTGAATTTTATTTAAATATTTTTTTTTCTTAAACCTACTCAAAATGAATACCTACATATGTGAAAAAAAACCAAGATTACACATGTAGCTGCTTTAAAGTTCCCCTCTGGTATAGTATAAGTAAAATACATATCATGGGCAGTTAAATACATCCCCCCCTACATCAGGGATGATAATATATATGAATATTAATTTATTATGCATGATCCCTAATGTAAAAAAAATCACAGGTATATTATACTGCTTGTCAAGAATACATACACATGGTAGTCACATCTAGACATACACACCCCTCTAACAATATTTCAACCATTATCAATATCTTCTGTATGACCCCCTATATTATAATCAAAAACTCAAAACTCCCTCTTAAGGCAATTCTGGATGATCCTGTATTATAAAATACTTGTGTTAAGCAAAACCGTGTGTATGTACTAACCCAAACACACTGCCTTTAACCCTTCAAAGTACTACTCTTAAAAGGTAAACAAAATTTTTATACATTACAAAAAAATTTAAGCTGCTCTGAAACCCTCCTCTGCTAAAAGTTACATATATCACACCACTCCAGCGAGAGATTAATAAATAAGGATTAAATATTCTATTTTACAAAAACATACAGAATGGCCAATGTAAAAGTGAAAAGCTTACTTGACAATTTTTTTTATCAAATTATGCTCATTAAGAAGGAATAAAACATGGTATAAAATAAGAAAACTATCACTAAATTTATCTCTCTGAAGATAATCACATGAGTTATCTAAAAATATCATGGCACCCTTGTTACAAACATTATTTTTTTAAAAGACTGTGTTTCCTGGAACTAGAGGACTATTTGTCTCATAGCTTTTATTAAGCAAACTTGATATAACCACCACACAGTGGCAAGAGATAGAACAGCTGTTTCCAGCTACAGAAAATATTGAATTCTACCTTAAGGTACAGATCATTTGAGATATAACCCATAAAAGTTAAAGTAAATCATAGTGTAGTTTGTACTGAACTTAAGAAATTTTTGCTTTCAATGGAGTATGGTCATTTTCCTGTCATTTGAGATCAGTTTTTGTTGTTTAGTAACTATTTTCATGTCCAGCCAAGATGTAAAGATTGCTGTGTGCAGTAGGATTTTCTGTTGGCCTACTTTCCAAAACGACAACCCTGCAATTAAACCAAAACAAAAGGCTTGTTTAAGAGCAAAAATAGAGATTGCATGCTTCACTCAAATACTAATATCAAACAAGGAAAGAGTATCATTGTTCATATTCTCATAAAGATCACAAGTGCACTGTCAAATTCAGCTTTACACTTTATAGCTCAAAAACAACTGATAAATTTATGAGTATAAAATACCGAAAACATTTGAGGATAGTCTCATTATCTTACTCCAACTAAAACCAAATTTGCCTACTCATATATGCCAACAGGAAGTAAAATAAAGCTTTAGAACACAATTGATTCTAGAACAACATGAAGGTTGGGGCGCTGACCTCCTGCACAGTTGAAAATCCTGTGTAACTTTTAACTCCCTGCAAACTTAACGATGAATGGCCTACTGCTGACTGAAAGACTTACAGATAACATGAAGTCTGTATGCTTTATGCATTTCCATACTGTATTCTTACGATAAAGTAAGCTAGAGAAAATAGTTATTTTAAAAATTCCAAGAGCAAAAACATTTACAGTACTGTACTGTATTTATTGAAAAAATCTGCATATAAGTGCACCCATGCAGTTCAAAACTGTGCTGCTCAAGGGTGAACAATATACACTATCAAGAAGGGGGTGAAAGAAGAACTTAGAGAAGAAAATAGGATCTAAGAGACACCCATCCGAACAGTGATTCTATGAGCAGCCGACACTGGAAGACCAGAGGTTTGTCATCCTCGTCTCACAACTGATGCCTACTACTGTAGCCAGTTTTGCTGCAGTAACAATTTTTGGTGGGAAAACAGGAAAGGAAAGGTATTTTATTAGTTGTAGAGGTAGATAATACAGACTTTGGAGAACAAAAACTAGTCAATTTTTTCCCTAAGATGGCACAGTTTTAGAATTTGTCTTTCATTTTGATCACAGAGACGATGTAATTCCTTTTAATTGAGACTGACTTCAGAAATGGAGTCAAATGTTTTCTGATACAAAATGATAAAAAATGTCAGGAGGTGCATATACTTTTGGGTTTATGTTGTGATAGTTAATAGAAGATAACAAACTAGGAACAAATGATAAAAATGAAGGGACCTGAAATATATCATGGTACTAGGGACATGAACAACTCTATTAACACACTTTGTCTTGGCGGACTATAACCATCTCTAGAATCAGGATCCTCACACTGGTGAAAAGACTGCTTCACCGAATATTTAAATTTTTCTTCTCTGTCTCAATAAAGACACAAGGAAATTTCTCTCAGTTGCCGAGCCCTCTAAGAATCCTATTTGAAACAGTTACAGGGTGATAATATAATTAAGAACACAACTACTGAACTCCTTTGGTAATGAAATTAAACAACCAAACTATTACCTGTCTGATCCCAATAAGCGGAAAACTCTTGTTTCATCTGAAATTTCCTGGGTAACCTATGAAAAGAAAATATCTATAGTCATACCTTCGTCCCCATATTATTTAAATCATAATTTAAAAACTACTTAGAGCAATTATTAAACATGAAGGTAATTTTTTTTTAAAGATTTTATTTATTTGACAGACAGAGATCACATGTAGGCAGAGGGGCAGGCAGAGAGGCAGGCAGAGAGAGGGGGGAAGCAGGCTCCGCACTGAGCAGAGCCCGATGCAGGGCTCAATCCCAACACCCTGGGATCATGACCTGAGCTGAAGGCAGAGGCACCCCATGGTAATTTTTGATAGGCTCAGTTCCTCAAATGAAATAAATTTCAGTAGGTTTTGTTTTTTGACTGACTTATTGGTAAGAAATAAATCAACATTTATAGAACATCTGATATTAGGTACTTTCCTTAGAACTCTTTGTGATATATATTATAATTCCCATATTATTTAAAACAAACAAACAAACAAACAAAAATCTAAGGCTCAGAGAAGTTGAGTAACTTGCTTAAGGATCATATAACTGGTAGACCCAGGATTTGAATTCCAGTTTGCTGAACTGCGGAGCCTCGACTCTAACTTCCTTTTCCTCAGTGCAGATGCTTGAGGTGGCACCCAGATCCCCCCTGACTTCCACAGAGCTGTGCTGGGCACTCCCAAATCCTCGTGTCTGACTGTAGTGTTACCTATGGTGTTCCTCTGCTCTATTTTCTCCAAAGCTGTAGAAGGTACAAACTCAGGTGCACACATTATTCCGAAGTGTGGGGAGTTTATACTCCTGGGAATAACACTTAATCAAAAGAGACAGCAGTTGGTATATAAATGCACTAGCTTCCCACCTTCAAATGAGTCTATTCTGAAATGTGCTCTATACCCTGCCCAGAGTGGGAACCAGTTTATTAATATACTATTTGTTGTTTTTTGCCCCTCTCTTTTTTTTTTTTTTTAAGATTTATTTATTTATTTGACAGACAGAGATCACAAGCAGGCAGGGAGGCAGGCAGAGAGAGAGAGAGGTGGAAGCAGGCTCCCTGCTGAGCACAGAGCCCGACGTGGGGCTCAATCCCAGGATCCCAGGATCATGACCCGAGCCAAAGGCAGAGGCTTTAACCCACTGATCCACCCAGGTGCCCCATCCCCTATCTTTCTTATAATCCTCATTCCATCACTTGATTTTTGGGATCTACTCCCAATAAACTACCCACACTTGATTCCTTGTCTTAGGCCAAGGTCAGCATTTGGAGGAGTCCAAGCAACAACAGTGTGGATCTAAACAGGTATAAAAATACTCCGTTATCAATGACTTTGCAGTCTAGTTGGGAGGACAGAACTAATAACCTTGAAGCAGGAAGTTAATAGTGCTATACTACATGGAACTGATTCTCGGAGTATTAAGTTCAGAAATGTTCCAATCATTGTCGTTGAATGGTTGAGCATTACTTGATGAATATCATAGGCCCAAATGAAGGATGAGGAAACAAAAGAAAGAGGTAAGCAAGATGAGTTTTTTTCTTAAAATTTTTACTAACATATAATGTATTATTAGCCCCAGGGGTACAGGTCTGTGAATTGCCAAATTTACACACTTCACACAACTCACCATAGCACATACCTTCCCCAATGTCCATAACCCTACCACCCTCTCCACACCCCCTCCCCCCAGCAACCCTCAGTTTGTTTGTGAGATTAAGAGTCTCTTATGGGGGCGCCTGGGTGACTCAGTGGGTTAAGCCTCTGCCTTCGGCTCAGGTCATGATCCCAGGGGCCTGGGATCGAGTCCTGCATCTGGCTCTCTGCTCAGCAGGGAGCCTGCTTCTCCTCATCTCTCTCTGTCTGTCTCTCTGCCTACTTGTGGTCATTCTCTGTCAAATAAATAAATAAAATCTTTAAAAAAAAAAAAAAGAGTCTCTTATGGTTTGTCTCTCTCCTGATCCCATCCCTACCCACTAAGCCCCCCACTTAAGCAAGAAGAGTTAAAAACAGGAAATAGAATTTGTATGTGATACAGTGAGAAACAGGTATTTTCTATAGATTTCTAACCACAGGAGTGACACACTGAGAAAAGCATCTAAGGACAATTAATTTTATGGCAGTAAGTAGGACTGCAGGTTTCATTAAATGCAGGGACCTGGTGACATTTAGTGACATGATAACTAGATAAAACTGACATACCCAAGTCAGCTGATTTATGCTGTTTTCTCATGGAAGCATTCTAACTCCAAATTCATGTAAGAGGTACAAATAATCCGTCACATATAAATATGAGCATGCATAAAAATAAAGGTAATTCAAATTGAAGACTTTCAGTTTTAAAATAAATCCCAAATGTGTGAGACAATGGTGTAAAAGAATTACAGAGGTACTCATATGAGTAGGAAATGTCTACATTAGTATCATCTTAACTATTAGGATTCCTTTCCCAAGGCTGGATGCCAAGTCCCTCTCCTGCATGAAATGTAGCCTGATTATCTCAACTAGAAGTGATTTTTGAAGACACTCCTTTCAAATCCAGACTTTGCCATTTATCTAGTCACGTAACTTTGAGCAAGATAACTTAACCACTATGTGCCTACAAAAAATGGAAAAATGAGGGCTCAGTCGGTTCAGTGTCTGCTTTCAACTCAGGTGATGATCCCAGGGTCCCGGGATTGAGCCCCGCATCTGGCTCCCCCAGTTTCTCCCTCTCCCTCTGCTGCTTGTGCTTCTTGCTTGCTTACTCTCTCTCTCTCTCTCAAATGAATAAAAATATCTTTTAAAAAAAAATGAGAATATGAATAGTACCTAACCCCACTGGATTATCGGTTTTAAATAAGCTAATACTTATAAAATTCCTATAACACAGATGTTCTAAATGCTTATTATTTATAATTATACCTCATTAGGCCTTACAGTGCTATAATAATAGTGTCTTACATGTTGTTGTACTCAATAATTTACTAAATGAGTTAATAGATTTTTCCTTAGTCCTGTGATCTAATACATAGTAACTTAGAATTTTAAATATAATATTTAAAAAGAAGCTATACATTTATTGGTTATGGAAAGACTTACCAACTTAAGAGAAGTTTAGTAACCTTAGCAATCATATTTATAAACTACAAAGTAGAGAACTATAACTGTACAAACTCAAGTTTGACAATCCCTTGTGGCCACTGAGAATCATACAATGAATACAAAAGAAAATTATCTGAAGGGGAAATACTGGCAATTTTGCTCTACCAATTCATAGCACTAAAGGCACTAAACAGAGTAATGTGGGTTCAGAAAGAAAATGCATAAAATGCATAAAATGTTTCGACATTTAAAATCTTTTGTGGAAATCACGGGAAGTGAAATGAGAAGCCTTACCTCATCTGATTTGAAGCTTTTACCCTGCATTCCGTGTTTCCAGAAAGCCAACACACTATCTTGAAGGCATACTAAAAAAGATTAGAGAGAACTGAAACTAAAAGCATGGAGTAATTCATTATACATTTCCTTCACTGTTTTAAATAAATACTAATGTAAAGCTCTCCAAGTGCTTGGTGCAAAATTCCACCGTCTAGACCATCAGTTCCCAGCATTTTTGTGGCTAAGCCATGCCTAAGCCCAAATAATTTATTGAGGCAGGGTCATGCAAGTTTTCAAAGATATATATAACAGGCATTCATTTAAACATGGGCTAACTTCTACTGAGCTGGATATCAACACTGATTTCTCTTTCATATGTTACCTTTTGTCTTAGATGAATAAAAAAATAAAACATATAATTGGGGTTTTGGATCAAAAACATGGTTATTTAAGTACTGTCACACAATTACAAGTAGCTATTAAGGAAGCATCTTTTATTTATACTTACATTTCCCTACTGCAAATTTTGTTTTAAAACATAAACCTGTCTTGCAATCCAAAGTGTAACCACACACTGAGTATTTATGATCTGGCAAGCCAGTTCTTATTCAGAGGGGCACCCAGTTATAGTTCTCACAGCTGCGGCCTTCAGTCCCCCAACCCCCACCCATCTCAGGCCTCTGGAGCCCCCTGGGCATTTGCCCTGGACTTGGGAGGCCCCATTGTCCACAGGATGGTTCACTGCCAAGCTTGCTCACCTTCCCAATGGCTTTGGGGCTTTGGGTTCAGGAGTGACCATGACCCCAAAGATCTATATGGCCACTGTATAACATGCCACAGCCCCTCTGACTCCCTACCCATCTCCCCTGTTCTCCTGGTGTGGCCTGAAGGTCTTGGAGGGAAACCTGTTCTTGTGCCTTGTCCATCTCTATCTTCTGCTTGGTTTCAAGCAGGCTTGGGGCCACTGAGACACCCTTATGGGGTAACTCAGAGGTTTAGAACTAGAGTAGGCAGGCCACACAATTTTCGGGGAAGAGACAGGCCCTTCCTGGCAGGGGGCTTCAGTCATTGAAGTGCAGACAGTGAGGGAGAGAGCCCATTTGATTTTGGAGAGCTAGCCACATACCCTACACAGTAAAGGTAAAGAGAGAAAGTGACCGAAGCATTTTGTTTCTTACTAGAATACGGACTCTGTAAAAAGTTAATATAAGAATGTTCTGGGAATGTAAGTTAGCTCAATAAAAATAAAAGTATATTACAGTAACAAATCACATGCTTTACTGTGACAAATAAAAAGACTTAGTTACTAGTTTCATTTTTAAAAGGTGATTTAAAGGGACTCTTTTTTTTTTTTTTTACCCAGGAGGATCTTCGTAATTATTTCCAAGTTCACTAGCAAGAGAGATGGTAGCTTAAGAGGAACAAACTTCTGTGTAACAATTAAAATTCCTTGAAAAATGTGACACATATGAAAAAGTTTAGGTACCAGTATGTTTCAGTTAAAATGAAAAGGAACTAAAGATCTATATGTCAGAATCCCTACTGAAAATATTAAATCTTGGAAATTGGTATGCAATATCCAGCACATAAATGAGTAAAAGAAGAAACTAGTTTCAAAATCCGTTTTGTCTGGTCATCTACAGAATGTTTAAGTTTCCTGCTTCAATAAATTAAATTTTCCAGTTGCAAGCAAATTACTTTTATTTAAAATGTTTTACACAGAGGGATGAATGTACTTTGTAAAAGGGCAAAATTCCAGTTGATAAATCATTAAAATATTTAATAGATAAAACAAACTTTCTAAATGTTGAGAAACACATTTTTTAAGAATATGCATTTAATTATGAAATACATGTATTTTTTATGGCCCAAATGAAAATTGCCAACTTAGTTTTTAACTATTTTTGGACTTATAGTAGAGTCATATCATATATTGTTCAAAATACTTCATTATGGTATTTTTTCATAAGTTCTATCATCCCTGGGAAAATATTTACTGACATATAACCAATGAGGATGCAAACAACAATAAAATATAATAATTTTTATCATAAAACCAATGAGTATCCAGAGTAAAATACTCATTGACAAGGAAGCAAATTAAAATGGCATTAGTTTCCAAGTCCTATGGGAAACTAGTTATTTATACATAAGTGGACCTAAAAGCAATTACCATCAACACACCAACCAGAACTTCACATGGCAAAGAATTAAAGCATATCTAATAACATTAATCACATCACACAAATACCTTTATGATTTGGAAAAAAACTGGAAGAACATAATTCACTTCATGCAGCAAAGGGAACAATGAACAGAAATTTAAAAAATGATTTCAAGTATTAAATACCCAGGAAACAATAATAGAAGATTTATTAAGATCTAGACCTGCACTGATACAGCAATTGGCCACATGTGGCTATTAACATTAAAATTACATTGAAATTTATTTTATTTTTAAAAGATTATTTATTTATTTATTTGAGAGAGAGAGCGAGAGAGAGCACAAAAGGGAGGTGGGTCAGAGGAAGAAGCAGACTCCCCGCAGAGCTGGAAGCCTGATGCGGGACTCGATCCTGAGACACCAGGATTATGACCTGAGCCAAAGGCAGTTGCTTAACCAACCGAGCCACCCAGGCACCCCAAATTACATCAAAATAAAAAAATTAAAATTATCAGTAGCCACGTTTCAAGTACTTAACAGGTGTGATTAATGACTACTATATTTAAAAGCACACAAAACATTTCCACATCATTGAAACTTGTGGACAACCCTAAGTATGGAATCAACAAAAAAATCAAGTATTCTAAACACATTATTAAAAAAACAGAGACCTAGGCAAAATAGGTGAAGGGGATGAAGAGGTAAACTTCCAGTTATAAGACAAGTCAATGGGATGTAAAGTACAATATAGGGAATAAAGTCAACATCACTGTAGCAACTCTGTATGGTGACAGATACTAACTAGACTTACTGTGGGGATCATTCCATAATGTATAAAATATCAAATGACTATGATATATATCTCAAACAGGATACTGTATGTCAATATACTGAAATTTCTAAAAAAGCAGACTTACCTACAGATTCAATGCGAAAATCAAAACTTAGCTCGGAGGCCAGTTTCTTACTTGATTTTAGTCTTCCTTGTAGATTTACAATTTTTACAAATTCTTAAAAAAAGAAAAAGCAAGTCAAAACTGGAAATGCAGATCTTCTAAAAATAAATGGAACTTGTTATGTGGATTTTATATGGATACAGAACAAATATTTTTAATAAAGTTCAACTATTTATTGTCATGATTCAAGTATGCCCACTGAAGAACTGTCATTAATATGTGTAAAACTGTAAACAGTAAAACTGTTTTATAAGACATAAAAGTGCCTTCTTTAGTACATACTATTTTTTTTTCTTTTTTTCTTTCTCTTTAGGATATACTGAACACTTACATTCTCATTTTTTTAAAAAGCATGATATTTCAAAGTGGCAAACTTAGTGCCCAAGTACTTAGCAAATGGGGTTGATTTTTTTCCCTTACCAATTATATAACATATGATAAGTAATATTTGTAGTAATCCATAACTGTAGTATATGAATAATATTGTATAGAGGTACACAGGAGCAACAAACAGTACTTCTCAAGGGTCATAATTTCTTATAATTAAACTCGGGATGGTGTGTATACACAAATCTATTTTTCACCTATTTGTTTTTAATTTAACCATCTTTAACTCTGACTTAGAACACACCCTTTCCCTGCATTACTTTCTTATCTACCATGATTTGTGATTATAGGCCTATCTCTACTGCTGCTTACTAAAACTGATTTATACTGTATAGCTGACAACTCAATTTTAAAGTATTCTGTTTCCTTAAAAAAACCCCAAAGCTCAAAGAGGTCACCTTTCCATTTACCTACAATAACTGGGAAATGGAGGGCTCAGCCAATCAAAGGTTTTTGACATTTTTAGATAAAATACATAAATTAACAAAATGAAAACTAAGCACAATTTATTTTCCTTAGATTTATCAGAAAGTTTAGGGATTTCAGCACTAAATGTTCAACATTATTAATATTAAATTTTGATGATTTACTTAATCACTACTGAACTTCCTACTTATTTGGATAAAAAAGAATTTATCAAATTCACTTAAAAGTAACAGAGTAACACTTCAATCTTACCAGTACTTAAAGAATCAAAAGTACTTAAAGAATTGATGATGGGTGAATGAAACAACTTAGGCTTTGGTTTACTTCTCTATAATATTAGATCTTTATGATTCTATAAGGCAAATTCACTACGGAAGTCTTTGGAGAATAGAAATTAGGACAAAAATACAGGCAAATTCAGTAACAGAACAAATTTTAAAATTTTCAAAATTGCCCTGAACACCTATGTACAGGTCCTAATTTAAAAATATTGGAATACTGCCAAGTTTCAAGTATAATTTTAAGTCTGGGTGAATTTTACCTTGCATGATTTACTGTATAAAAATAAGTGGGTTTGAAGAAGCAGACTTCTTTGAAAATTGAAATAATGCCTGTTGTTGAAGTTTTTTCTGCTTCTCAACTGCTTTAGTATAACATACTTCTATCACTAACATCTCTCCCTGCATCAAAAGAATCACGAGCAGCAGGTGAAGGTGTCAAATCTGTATGTTAGACTCACTTCTATAGGACTCTCAAAGTTCATGTCATACGACAAAGTGACTATACTAGTATAACCTTCTATTTTTTCCATTAATTACAGTGAGGTTGGAAAAAACCCTCGGTTTTATACAGAATTTTATAAAGAATAGTTTTATACAAAATTTTACCCAAGGGTTATGGCAAGCTGTCCTAATATGTTTCCAAGTAGGTCCAACAAAATAAAGAAAAAGTTAACAGAGAATAGTATTAACAAACAGATCAATTAATTACTATATCCATAGCCAATTTAGGTTTTTCATCAATTAAAAAAAGTCACCTTTAAAGCAGAAAAGTGAAAATCTTGAATTATAGTATAGTAGAATTAATTCCATTAAAAGATCTGTTATATCAAGTAGTATACTCGGAATAAAATTTAAAATAGTACTTACTATCTAAACACACTAAAACGGTATCTCTCTCCAACTGTGTTACATGAATGGAATCTAACTGTTGGCTGCCTTGGAAGGGGAAAAAAACAGGGTTACCGTTATATGACATGCTTTAAAAAACAGAACTTAGAAAAGAAACTCAAATTCTAAATTTTTTCTGTTACTTAAAACTAGTCTTTAAAATTTAAAAGAAAAATTATACTTTGTAATTATGTTTCCTTTCAAAAAATGTATGTAGGTCAACTTAGAACAGACCTAAGTCCTAAGCATAGCTAAAAGAGCTGAGAAAAACTCAACTTTGCATTTAATTAATACCTCAGCTAGTTATAGAAAGGCGAGTTATAAACTTAAAATGAAGCCACAGGTAAATATGGTGAAGAAAGTAAATACGTGCTATACAATAACTAGATTTTGCTGTGTATTTTATAGTAGCCAAGGTCAGTTAGGTGAATCATAGCATCTGAGATAGAAATAAGCCAGTAATTCAGAAAAGGCAAAAAGAGTAATGAAATTATGATCAGAGACAAACTTTCTTGGTGTTGGTGTATATGTGTGTATGCATAAGTGGGACCTCTATTAAGAGGCCAGAGAGTAATATAATGGACAATACTGTCAATGACATTTTTCCAGGAAGCAACTCTCATAACTTTGCTGATATTCATGGGGCTCCTCTAACAGGTGTGATGACATTTTGGTAAACAACTCATTTTAGGCATTTCAGTTTGCGTGAATGGTCTAGCAAGCACTCAGCAGGGGAGAGAAGCAGAGGAAGAGGCAGAAGGAGACTCGCCTCAGAGGAGGGAGCCTGAGGCAGGACTCGATCCCAGGACTCTGGTATCAAGCAAGACATGAGCCAAGGGCAGATACCCAACTGACTGAGTACCCAGGCTCCCATATAGCAGTTGTTTTTAATTGTATCTCTTTGGGAAGCCCTCTCCCTTAGAAACTGCACATTTGAACATAAACACAAGTTTTATATATTACTTTGGGGGTTTGTGGACCTTTCAAAAAGTGCAAAGTGAAGCATTTAGATCTACAGAACTGATCAACCATTGGTCCCTCAGGCAACACCCCAAAATATAGTTTTTCTCACTAAATCTACATACATGCATTTATTCAACAAATATTTACTGAGTGCTGATAATTTGCTAAGCATCACCCTTGGAGATAACGATACTACAGTAATAAATCAAACTAAGATTGAAAGAGTCTTGGAATAGGAGTTCATTTTAACTGTTAAAACTGTTGCCAACTCAAGGCCTGACCTCAACAATGAACACAGATGGGAGGTGGATTAACAATCATCTGCAAAAATGGAGAAGCCGAATAAGGACAACCTCTGCTTGAGGGTGATATGAATGATTACCCTTAAACAGAGTCCTGGTTCTCCTCAGAAAGTAATTTTGGGTCTGCCTTAATTTTAGCCTAGACAATGTTCAAAATGGGTAGAATAGTACCCTCTGGCATTAAAAAACAAAGCAACCCCCCCACCCCCACCAGGGGCACCTGGGTGGCTCAGTGGGTTGATCTTCTGTCTTCGGCTTGGGTCAAGATCTCAGGATCCTGGGATTGAGCCCCTCAGTGGGGAACTTGCTTCCTCCTCTCTCTCTCTGCCTGCCTCTCTGCCTACTTGTCATCTCTCTCTCTCTCTATCAAATAAATAAATAAATAAATATCTTAAAAACAAAAACAGAAACAAAAAAACCACAAAGCTCTCAACTCACAAATTAAAAAAAAGACTTACTAAATGTTTACCTTTGAGCAATGTAACCTCTTACTATATCAAACAGAGGAAAGTGGGTGCAAATACAGATAACTATATGAAATGCCTTGCTCTATACTACTATTATATACTAACCAGTTTAAAAAAAAAAAAAAGTTGGGTCTACCAAAAATGATCTTTGTTTTTAAATAAACTGATGTATAACTCTTCTTTTTAGCTGTAACTACATAAAAGAAACATGTTTGTTTGGGCTGTTTATATTTCATGATAATAAAACAATGTTATCTGCATCTTCAGGAATTTTGTGAGCCACATGACATCAGGTTGGTAGTTTAAAAGATTCCCTTGATGGGAGTATTTATACCACAGAAATTGAAAACTGCTATAAGACAGGCTTCTCTGTACCCCAAGTGCCTGTTGTTAAATATCAGAACACCACTGGTTCATATTGAATCTTATTCCCAAAGTGACATTGGTGTGGTTCTACATCAACTTCAATAGCTGGGTTGTATAAAGAGTTCTTATAATTTAGCTTATAAATGAGCAAAAGATATTTAATAAGATATTTAATAAGAGCGATCAAATTTGATGCTTGTAACAAATTTCTTCACAAGGTAATAAGGAAATATAACAGTGGTAAGTAATGAAATAGTTCTAACTGAACCTTGCTGGACTTCAGATGTAAAAAAAGGATAAATATAGGGTTACAAATGATCAAACAATACACTAGCAAACCAAACAGTAAAAGATCCCCTTCATCTCACTTAATTTGTAGGTTTTTAAAAATTCTTGGTTAATTTGTTTCAATTTTAAAGTTTAAGAATAAACTTCCCAACCTTTCCAGAGCTTTCAATGAGACACATTTGATAAAATCCTAGGCTAGCAAACCATTCTTAAAAAGCACAAGGGCTATTTTCCAGTATCTTTCAATGGTAAAGCTTGGAGGTCACACTAAGCTTCTAGTCAAGTCTGAAAAGCACCTGAACCTAATGATTCTAGGAAGTGTGGGGGGAAAAATGATAGATCTTCTCTTTGCTTGAGAAGCTGATAAAATCTGAAAAATGTCTTAGAAAATTTAAGTATTTAGTAAGTTCAAAAATTAACTGTTAACAACTAAGGTCTTTTTATGTCAGGAATCATTAAAATTTTTCTTGGTAAAATTATTTGTATCAATTGCCTCAGGCATATAGAGATCATAAACAATATGTACATGTTCTTCTGGACTTACTTGGAAACCTATGTTGACTAACTCTTTGAACCAGCCCATGCTAATTGAGCTTACTCTGCTTCTTCTTCTTCTTTTTTTTTTTTTTTTTAAAGGTTTTACTTATTTATTTGACAGAGAGAGAGATCACAAACAGACAGAGAGGCAGCAGAAAGAGAGGAGGAAGCAGGCTCCCAGCTGAAGCAGGCTCCCGGCTCCTCTGTGAGCAGAGAGCCCGATGTGGGGTTTGATCCCAGGACCCTGAGATTATGACCTGAGCTGAAGGCAGAGGCTTTAACCCACTGAGTCACCCAGGCACCCTCTGATTCTTTTAAAATATGTAAAAGTATCAATATTTTAACCTAAGGTTAAAAACACTTACCTGCACCAATTTCTGTAAACCATGAAGATGCAGAGTTCAAATTGATTGTCTCAAACTGAACAACCTGATTTGATTCAGTACCCTTGCTAATAGCTACACAGACCATAGGGTACTCCTGTTCTGGTATTACTAGCATTTCAAAAACATTCAAAGGACTTGGCAAAGGAAAATCAAAGTGCTGCAAAAAATAAACAACAGAAGTATAATTTAGAAATAATCTCCCCCATTCATAATGTTGAATAAAGCCAACAGAAAGGCTTTCTTGATTGATCTACTTCTAATAAAGGACTGCCTCTAAAATGACCATGATAAGGTTGAATTTTCCGTAACAATATGTTTTAGAGAATTGGCCAGATTCATCTTTATGGCTGTAATGCTTCTATAAGTTTATTAACAGAAGTTAAAGAGGAAACTTAATACAAAAACTTAATACAAAAACCCCTAAACCAAGTAAACACCCATAAATAACTATAAATGTGTAGATCCCAGATAGTAGCATTGAGACCATATAATTTTAAACATTTTATTTGTATTTTTTTTTTGAGAAGGGGAGGAGGGGTAGGTGGAGAGGGAGAGAATCTTTTTTTTTTTAATTTTTTATTTTTTAATTAACATATAATGTATTATTAGCCCCAGGGGTACAGGTCTGTGAATCGCCAGGTTTACACACTTCACAGCATTCACCATAGCACATACCCTCCCCAATGTCCATAACCCCACCACCCTCTCCCTATCCCGCTCCCCACCTCAGTTTGTTTTGTGAGATTAAGAGTCTCTTATGGTTTGTCTCCCTCCTGATCCCCTCTTGTTTCATTTATTCTTTTTCCTACCCCCCACACCCCCTACATTGCCTCTCAACTTCCTCAAATCAGGGAGATCATATGATAATTGTCTTTCTCTGATTGACTTATTTCACGAAGCATAATACCCGAGAGGGAGAGAGAGAATCTTAAGCAGGCTCTATGCTCAGCGTGGAGCCTAACATGGGAGCAATCTCACAACCCTGAGCTGATGACCTGAACCAAAATTAAGTCTGATACTCAACTGATTGAGCCACCCAGGCACCCTGAGATCATATAATTTTAGCTTCAGTTATATACTAGTGTTTTCTAAAGAAGAAAACTATAAACAAATATATACCTTTATCAACATGAACTTCTGCATTGGCTCATACCACTGAAGTAAAACAATTCCAGACTGTAAAGCTCCACAGAGGTATTTATGTCCTGTGTAAGGGTTTCTGACTGGAAAAAAACAAAGCAAAACAGACACAACCAAAACACTGAGTACCTTGATATGAAAACACAATTAGTTGAGTTCATTAAAAGCAACAGCTGAGTAATGCTCATCTAAGCAATGCTGATACATGGGAAAAACAATGAAATGTGGCTTGCCACTGATATCAAAATATGGATGGAAGAAATGATCTGAAGTGATTACGTAGCTGATAAAGAAAAATGACTGTTTATGTTCACAAGGATGATAAAAATAAGTAAAGAAAAATGAAATCTTTTTTTTTTTGGCTTTGTTACCCTTTCCTTTTCACTCTCTTATCTCAAATTTTAAATTATGTATAATTGCTTCTAAACATCTTTAATAGACTAGTTTGTTAAACACAGGAACCTTCTAAAAGCGACTGTTTTAAACAGTAAAACACTTAAACTAGTATGCAACCTAAGGAGCTGTTTAAGTAAACTGACTGAAACAAAGTCTAGGAAGCAACTGAAATCAATGATTCATCTTTGGCATAGTAGTTTGCTTAAGGCAAGATGAAAATAACTTTTATTTATTTATTTATTTATTTATAAAGATTTTATTTATTTATGCGACAGACAGAGATCACAAATAGGCAGAGAGGCGGGCAGAGAGAGAGAGGAGGAAGCAAGCTCCCCGCTGAGCAGAGAGCCCGATGCAGGACTCGATCCCAGGACCCTGAGATCATGACCTGAGCCGAAAGCAGCGGCTTAACCCACTGAGCCACCCAGGCGCCCCCTGAAAATAACTTTTATATTTACTAAAGATGTAACTTAACTTGATTCAAATCTACAGAAACTCATAATTGGTCTTTCTTTCTCCCCAATTTGACTCCCATCAACAACTATGAATACTGATTGTAAAAGTAGTTATTTGCAAATAAGCTCTATCTTAATATATTTATGAGTTTACACCTTAGATTGTAAGTTTCTAGACCCTTCTTGAGTCTTAGATCTTGGGAATCTGATAACAGACATAGACCTGACTCTACTTAGAAAAATGCTTAAGAAATTTGTTTATAACTAAGAAAGTATCCCATGGAACTATGCAGCATGAAGATCAATGAAAAACCTCACTGCTTCAACAAACAGAATTAAATGGGAGGTTAAGAGCCAGGATCTGAAGTCATGGACCAGGTCTGACCCCAGGTTCTGTTTCTTACTAGCAACATAACAAATGTCATGGTATTGTCTGAGGGTTACATGAGGTAAAATAATTATATATTAAAAAATTCAACCTTGCTCCAAAGGAAGTCTGGTGTTTGCCCTCCTTGTAGGAGGTAATCTCAAAGCCTCAGGAATGTCATGTCTGATAGGAGTGTCTTTGCCTGGGACCTTGGGTCACTGAATAGTCTAACAATATGATTTAGAGTGGGGGCTTGCAACACTGGACATTTTTGGGGGAGGGACAGTCATGCCAAAAAGAGCAACAATGTGATTTAGGATTGGGGTCTGTGTCATGCAGTATCAAATGACCCTCCGAGGGATTGGATGCTGAGATCGGCCATGTGGACAACCAAGCCTGTGTGAGGGAGCCCTAATAAAAACTCTTGAGTATTGAGGCTGGAGTATGCTCCATGTGTATTGTATCACATCACTGCCAGAAAAGCAACACTGTTTATTACCCCAGGGGGAAAGGACAACAGAAGCTCTATGTTTGGTGCTATTCCCAGACTCTGCCCTATGCCCATTCTCTCTTGGCTGATTTTAATTTCTATTCCTTCCCTGTAATAAATTGTAACTATGAGTATAACCACTTTCAGTGAGTTGAGTCCTTCTAGAGAATTTTTTTTAAAGATTTTATTTATTTGTTTGACAGAGAGAGATCACAAGTAGGCATACAGACAGACAGAGAGGGAGAAGCAGGCTCCCCGCCAAGCAGAGAGCCCAATGTGGGGCTCAATCCCAGGACCGTGAGATCATGACCTGAGCTGAAGGCAGAGGCTTAACCCACTGAGCCACCCACGTGCCCCCTTCTAGAGAATTTTTTAACATTAGGGTGGTTTTGGAAACCCCCCAAACTTGCAATTGGTGTCAGAAGTGAGGGTGGTCTTACGTGGACTGTTCCTTCTAACTTCATAGTTAGCTAAAGTCCTATAATAATGCTTGTAGAGCACTAACCTGTAATGGTTACATAAATGGAGGTGTTAAATAAATGTACTTACCATTTAATAAATGGTAAGCTAGGAGAGATTTGGGAGACTCAGGGAGTTTGGTTAAAAAACACTAGGAACAATATGCTCTGAGAAAGCATTAGGACTATTATCTCCAAACATTTTTAAGCCATGTCCTGCCACACAGTCTTGTGCTTCAGACTTGTCCTTAACTACTTATTAAAAACAAATATAAAGCCTACCTTCCTTCCTATTTCCTAAGACTCTCTGTGGTCTTAAAGATTTTTAAAAATGTTCAAAATTCTAATCATCCAATTTGAGAAATAGCGTTTACTTACCTATGCAACACTTGTGGCAGCCTTTTGTATCAGGAATCTTTGTTGTTAAAGCAAACTTTCTGAAACACAGGACAATATAAATGGGACTCTCCTGCAGCGGCTCCCAGACAGTGATTTGTGACTTGGCTGCACCAGAGCCAGTCAAGGAGCTTTACAAAACCAATCGTAGACTCCAGCCCCCAAACTACCTGATTCTCCAGAACTGATAGGACCTGGGAATCTATATTTATAAAACTTCTGTAAGTGGTCCTCCTGCACAGTCAAGCTAAGGAAACACTGATCTTTTGAATTCTACATGAAGTGCACTTTAGTATAAACTACTTTTCAGAATTAAACAAAGGAAGTTTTTTAGAAAGGAAAACTGGCTATTTTACTTTATTTATTTATTTTTTAAAAGATTTTATTTATTTATTTGACAGACAGAATACAAGTAGGCAGAGAAGCAGGCAGAGAGAGAAAGGGGGAAGCAGGTTCCCCGCTGAGCAGAGAGCCTGATGCAGGGCTCGATCCTAGGACTCTGGGATCATGACCTGAGCCGAAGGCAGAGGCTTTTACCCACTAAGCCACCCAGATGCCCCAAAAACTGGCTATTTTTTTAAAAAAAGATATTAATACCCCTCACTCCCAACAGAATTAAAATATTTTGTACCTTGGTAGTATGCGATCTGGAAACCTGTGAGTTTGAATATGGGCAGCTAATCCTGGTTTTTTGGCTTGTTCAAACAAAGCTATAAGGTTATGAGAATAGAGTTGAAAGGTTTTTCCTATAAAAGAGAAACATGTTACTTTCATTAGAATCTTTTACAGCAGAAAAACAAGAATTTTCAAGCAAAAGAAAACATAATTACCTTCTATAATGAGGTAGTCCAGAAATGTTCAAAGAGCCAAGTAAAACAGAAACACACATACACACAAACAAAAAACAAAAACACAGTTAGTATATTTTGAAAGATAACAGAGTTTTAAGAAAGTAGATAATTATGTTTCCTAATACATGAATTAAGTATATTTTGACTAACAGGTGATCGGGGCAGAATATATATAAGCCTTAATTAAGCCAGCACAGAAAGAAAAAACTGTTAAACATTGTTGTATAGGGGACTGAGTTATACTGATGTGCATGTGAGTATATAACACGGGAAATTCTGTAAAACTATATTACGCTATCTTTCTGGGATAGACCTATTGATCAAGAATTTATCAAATTACTTTGGTTTAAAATTATGAATGAGGTCTTAAATATAACAACAGATTAAAATACTAAGAAAAGCAAAGCAAACTAATATTATGTGACATAATACCAGGATAATAAGGTTACAATTTCCATATAATCAAAACCACAGGTATGTTAAGCAGGCAAAGATAAAGAAAACACCTACTGCCTCCTTATTATATACAGTATGGTACTACAACAACACAGAACAAGTGTTTATCAGTTTACTACTAGAAAACATAAATATACAGTTGACACTTAAACATGAGTTTGAACTCTGGGTCTGGTTATAGCGAACCTTCTTAGGTTAAGTGAACCTTCTTAAAAATAAGTAGAGTACAGTACTGTTAATGTATTTTCTCATGATTTTCTTAATAAGAGTCTTACTTTATTATAAGAATACAGTATAAGACACATATAACATATAAACATGTGGTAATCAACTGTTTATGTTATTGGTAAGACTTGCAGTCAGCAAGAGGCTGAAAGTACTTAAGTTTTTGGAGACTTATAAGTTAGAGGGATTTTCAAGTGCTCGGGGGGTCCGCAACCCTAACCTCTGTATTATTCAAGGGTTAACTGTGTATGATATAGTCTTATGATACAGTATTGAGTCTTACCCTCAACAAAATTCCGTGTTTTCTTAGAATGCAAACATTCTGCCTGACACCATACCATAGCCTTCCTATCTCCATTCTCTGCTAGTAGCTAGCTAGGTAGTCAAAAACACATGTATATGTATGTGTGCATGTCCACACAAACAAAGACACTTAGGCAGAATGATGTCTTGCCCTACTGAGTTCTGCTACTTACCTGCATTCAGTAGTATTGCCCATTTTAACTAGATATGGAAATAACTAATTTACAGGCTAACTTTTCCCCATTTTCCAAGTGATTTTATATATATATATATATACATATATATGTATATATATATATAATATTTTATATATATAATGTATTCTGAGTGGTATATATATATATATATATATATATATATATGTAAGCTTAAAAACCACACAGAATACTATATATATATAGTATATATATACTATATATATACTATATAGTATATATAAGCTTACAGCCAAAGGCAGGTATGAGGAGGGATAAAAACAGCTATGAGAGTAAGAGGAAAGTGATATTATATGTATGCAAATCAGAATTGTTAAACAGAACCAGGTTTAAGTTTATTTTTATAACAGTATATATTAATATTTTGGTGAACAAAGTTAAAAAACTGGGGGAAACATAATTAAAATCAAAGCAATTAAGTACTTTTTCAAGGACCCCAGCTTTATGGAAGTCATTTATGCACAATCAAATAATATGTTCTTTGTAAACAGTGTCATCAGCTCAGATACATAAATTTCTGAAGAATCTCTATTAGGCAATGGTTAGTGGAAGAGTTCAAGTTATAAAGACATACTTAAAATTATGAAAATGACATTTCTTAAATTAGGCCACAATTCATAATGATCACAGTAAGGCTGTGTATTAGCACTGATGCTTTAAAGCATAAGTAGCTGAAAGGTACTAAAAAGCCTGACAGTACAGTAAATAAGAGCCAGGATATAATACATATAGAGAAAAACTGGAAAAAAAAAAAACTTAAGAAATACTAAAATAATTAATTATTCTAAGTAGAGAGAGGGGTAAATGCTATTTTAGTAACTGATAACATTAAGTTTATTAAGAGACAGAGAGAAATAATTAACTCTCTTGTACTCTACTATCAGAATGAAAGTGAGCAGCAAACCTCTGGGTAGTCACTTAAATCTAAAATGCACAAAAAAATAGGTTTTGGTAGGTAAGAATTGGGGAAAAAAAAAAGCACCCCAAATACCACCTACCTGCCTCCCAACAACCACCAAAAAGGAAAACACAAAAATCACCGAAGAGGCTGCTCTGGAATGCACCTGTTTCTAAGAGTTTAAAACATCAGTCCAAAATGGTTATACCATCTGGTCCATAATAACATGAATGCTGTCAGCAAACACCTGTGTAAGCCCTCACTATGTAAGTGAAGTGTTTGTGCGATCATCTCATTTAATCCTCACAGCAGCTTCATGAGGCTGGTATTGTTTCCATCATCCTCATTTTACAGTTAAGAAAACAAAGGCTCAGAGAGGGTGACTTGCTCAAATCACAGAGAAAGGAAGCGGCTAAATCTTTTGATACTTTCCCTTCAACTGTTAATTCTCAAAGGAAGGCAAATGGTACTAGGATAGTTGGGAGGGGGGCGGGGGGTTCCTGAGTGAAAAGGGGTGGCCTCAGGCGACAATCACTGTGATACTACTTCTTGGGTGCTTAGATCCTGGGCAGATTTGGCAAGTGCCTTAACTGAACACAGGTCCTTTTTTCAAGGTTTCTTTCCATTCTAAGTTGGTAGAAAACATCTGCAAGTCTCAAAGTTACTATACTATAGTTACCCAACATTTAAAAACATTTAACATTTAAAAATGTTAACATTAACATTAAACATTAACATTTAAAAACACTGTATACTAAAATTACATTTCTCTTGTGTCAATTATAGTTCAATTAAAAAAAATTTATTTCTCTGCTTGTCTATAGTTTACCTTTCATATTATTTTTATTAGATACATACCTGATAATGACATTAAAGTATTATTGATAACATAGAGCCAAGTACATTTTCGTGGAAATAACTATAAAGAAAAAAAGGTAATTAAAATTCTCCAATTTTCATTCCCTTAATGCTTTAACTTCCAAATTCCAACAGTCTGAAATAGTATAAAAATTACTATTTTCCACCCTTTAGTAAATTACCAAAACCTTACAGGAAAAAAAAAAATCTTGTAGCATGAACATGTAAAGAGTAAAATTTCACCTCCTTAAATATTTAAATCATAAAAATTAAAACTGAGGCCCGTAAAAATTTATTTAAAAGATTTCTTTTATTCAATGTACCCAAACTAATTATTTGAGTTAAAACTCCTAAATTACCTGTTCCATTGTTGCCTCATGTAGCTCATTGAGATTCAATGTGTAAATACCATCTTCAGTTCCAAAAATAATGTACTGATCTAAAATAGTTGAAATAAATTACCAGAATTTACTATCATTTTCTGAAATAATTTAGTAAAATTGCTTAATACTTTCATTTTTTAAAAAAATATTGTATGTATATATGTATGTATTTATTTACAGAGTGCAGGAGTGGGAGGAGGAGCAGATTCAGCATGGAGTATGGATCCTGATGAAGGGCTCAATCCCACAAACCTGAGATCATGACCTGAGCCAAAATCAAGAGTCGAACACTTAACAGACTGAGCCACCCAGGTGCTCCTTTAATGGTGTTGAAAATTAGATAGCCATCCACCCAGCCAAAGAAAAATTACTTTCTGAAATTCATGCCATATTCTTTACCTCTTTCTCCAATTCTGATCTCATTTTTAAAAAAGTAGATGTATTTTCTATTACTCATTCTATGTATTTCATTCTATGTATTTCTGTTACTCATTTCTATGTATTTTCTATTACTCATTCACTCTGGCTTTAACTTTTTTTTTTTTTTAAGATTTTATTTATTTGTCAGAGAGAGTACGAGTGCACAAGCAGGGGAAGCAGCAGGCAGAGGGAGCAGAAGGCTTCCCACTGAGCAAGGAGTCCGAGGTGGGACTCGATCCCAGAATGCTGGGATCATGCCCTGAGCTGAAGGCAGATGCTTAACCAAGTGAGCCACCCAGGCGTCCCCTGGCTTTATGTTACTTAACTTATATAATCCTTCCTTCCAACATAATTATGTCTTACAATTTTTCATTACAGCTGTATATTTTTGCCAGATACCCCAAATACTCTTGGCAAAAGGAAACTATAAATTAAAAGAAATTATAATTCATGACACACCAGAAATGATGAGCACACCTAGTGTCCAGATCTTGGTTCCTAAATACCACCTTCCACTAAAAAGAACCAGAGCTGTTGGAAAAGACTGATTCCAATACTGGGGCAAAGAAAGTGTAAGATGTGCCTAGAAATCTTGCTGTGCCAGAAAGTAAGGAAGTGATCAAATGTTAAATAAAAGAACATAGGAACTCCCACTGCTCAAAAATTCCGGGACAATTTAAGTGCTAAAGTGAATAATAATAGTAGTAGATTATATCTCACTGAATAAAAAAGTAATTCAGAAGTTTAAACTAATACAAATACATAAATAAATGGAAAGAAGGGAAATGTCCATAGATCTCAATGGATTGTCAATGGACTATCAATAAATGCTAAAACAAGCTGGTGAAAGTCTAATGAACAGAGAATATTTATATAGTCTCTATTTATTCCAATGTACTTATTAAACCAGCTTAGGAAATTAAATAATTATTAATTAACTAGAAACGGAAAAATAGTAACTTGACAGTGGAGAAAATGAGCAAATACCATCTTAACTAGCTGGTCAATGTTGATATCCTAGTATTTGGATAAGCTCATAGAATGTGCTTTCTGACAGGATGCACTGAGAAGAGCATAATAGCATTTCTTTCATATTTCCACCAAAAATACATTGCCTGACCTCACCATGAGGACTCAACAGACACCCCAAATTAAGGGACATTCTACAAAATAAACAGCCTCAAAAATGTCAAGATTTAGAGAGATAAAAAAGGGTTGAGGGGCTGTTCCAGGCTAGAGGAGATTAAAAAGATGTGGTAGCTAAATGAATCATGTGATCTTGAACTGGATATTGTTGGATTGGGGAAAAAAGGAATGGGAACCAATAAAGAATATCACTGAAACAATTAGGGACGCCTGGATGGCTCAGTCAGTTAAGCGTCTGCCTTTGGCTCAGGTCATGATCCCAGGGTCCTGGGGTTGAGCCCTGCATCGGGTTCCCTGATCAGCGGGGAGCCTGCTTCTCCCTCTCCCTCTGCCTGCCACTTCCCCTGCTTGTGATCTCTGTCAAATAAATAAACAACAACAAAAAAAAAACTTAAAAAAAAAAAAAAGAAACAATAATTTCAAAATGTGATGTCGATTATACTTCAACTAAAAAAATATATAAATATGGACTGTACAGGGATTACATCAATGATAAATTTCCTGATCTTCCCAAATGTACCAAGGGTATGTAAGAGACAATTGTTGTTCCTAGGAAATACAAAATCAAGTATAGGGAAGCACTCACAAGTAACTCAGAAAAAAATGCACCTATAGGTAGATAGATAATAGAAACAACTGATGATTCTGAGTATAGAGGAGTTTCTTACACTGCATTATTCTTCTAACTTTTCTGTAAATCTTAAATTATACCAAAATAAAAAATTACAAACACACAAAAAAACCCATCTCCTTACCGATAAAAATATTTTCTCCGTTACACTTTCTAATAGTAGTATTTAAAACAGATCATTATATGACTTGTCTTTAATACCGTGTTAAAGTTGAACAAACATTTTCTGAACACCCTTTACTGCCTAATCTCTATTTACTAATTGCCAGACACTCAGGTAGGTAGGCTTCTTCCTTCCTTGCAAAAAGATGAATATTAAGAGTATTCTCTTAGGGGCACCTGAATGGCTCACTTGGTTAAATGTCTGCCTTCAGCTCAAGTCATGACCTCAGGGTCCTGGGATGGAGCCCCAGATCTGGCTCCCTGCTCAGCCCAAGTGTGCTTAAGGATTCTCTCTCCCTCTCCATCTGTCCCTCACCCCATTCACTTTCTCCCTCTCTCTAAAATAAATAAATAAATCTTAAAAAAAAAAAAAAAGAGTATTTCTGTTCTAAAGGATCATACTGAGAACTAGAGGTTTTAAGTATCTTTCCAAAGTCATATAATAATGACAGAGCAGGAATTCAAACCCAGATCTATTTGATGCCAAATTTTTACCTCTATGTATTAATTAGGCTTTCTAACTTTAAAAATATACAACATAAATTTTTAAAAATAAAGTGTTATTTTGTTATCACTTCAGATTTACAGAAAAGCTCTAAGAGTACAAATAACTCCTGAATATCCTCCTTCACACAGATTTCACAAATATTAACATTTACTACTTTTGCTTTATCCTTTTTTTCACTCTCCATATACACGGTTTTTTGTTTTTTGAACTATTTAAGATAAAAACACAACGTCCCTTTATTCCCATTTCAGTATGCATCTCTTAAAAAAAGAAAAGAAAAAGAAAGGTTTTACATAATCTTAGTACAATAATCAAAATCAGGAAGTAAACACTGAAACAATACTATTAACTTAATCTAATGATTTTATTGATTGAAATTATCAATTGTCCCAGTATTATCCTTTTATAGAACAGAAAATCCCTAATCATGGTTTTAATCACTTGTGATGACTATTCAGTCTCATTTAATCAGAACATTTCCTGTATACTCTAAATTCTAGTACCTTAAACCAAAACTCTATTTACGTTGTTGCAGGTACCTGCCCTATTTATTCTCTAAAGTCATATTTTTAAAGCAAACAACCTCAGTTCACTGATCGTAAAGATCCTTTTCCATAACAAATATTTTATTAGAGATGTACTAAAAGTTCAGAAATTTTACCTTTTGTATCAGGATGTATCCAGGATGTTGCACAATTAATTTTCAAAGGGCAGCCATCAAAAACTTTGGAAAAACATGCTCCCATCTTATTTATAAAGAAAGAAATATTGACTTATCTGGTTAGATAATTTTATATAGTCTTAGAAATAGCTAAGATTATTACAAAATGGTAAACTGACTCTTACTGCATATGTTTATGGTCTCATTACAAAACAACATTCCTATTTTGATATCATTTAACTCCTTCTACCAAGACAGTCTCCCAATCCTCTCTTGTATAATCTGGTACTTCAGAGCAAAAATATAAAATTTATCAAAACATCTACATATGTCTGTGATACATTTTAGGAATTTTAAGTTATCACTTGCCTTTAGGACTAAGGTTTAAGAATGTGAAACAATGGATGATATTTCTGAGCAATATAATAGTAATTATAATTACAATATAACTCCATAATAGTGAAACAGACAAAAAGACTAATATTTATATTATGTATTAGACATTTACTGAATAAGAAGGTATAATTTATAAAGCATCCCCTTCTTATGATTGGCTGAAGCACCCTGAAGAGCCACATAACCAGCATTAACATAAGCTTCCCTGTTCCTGTTCACTATGTATAGTTCAAAATGAAAATGGCTTCAGGGATAGAAAGATATTTAACTCACATTATGAAGAGAACACAGTACTACTGATACCACATTAAAGTCAAATTGGCCTTTGAAGGCCAACTGAATCTGACAACCCAAATGCCCTATTTACAAAAAGTGAAACTCTCCAAATTCTAACGAAGTCACTCAAATTAGGGTACATGATTTAATCCATGGCATATCAAAATGCATTTAATGCTTTTGTATTTTGTGAATCCTTCCTTTCAATAGCTCAAGGTACTTGACGGCAAATTTAAAAATCTGCTGCTGTAACTAAAGAGATGGAAACTGGCAAGTGGTTTACATAGAAATATTCCTTACCAGCACTTTTGGGGTGGGTGGAAGGCCATTGATGGCAGGTTTCTGTGGAAAAAAAATATTTTGAATGCTAAAAGATCTCTTAAACCTTAAAAAAACCTACACATTTGGAATTTCAGTTATTCAAATTCTTGATTTAAACAGACTATGCCCCCTGCCCACCAAACAGACACAGCCTCTTTTATGATGAACATGGTAATAGTTACAACTAATCACCAAACACCTATTATACCTACCGGGAAATCTCGCTTGTCCTTTTTCCTTGGTAACTGTGGTGCTTGTGCTGATCCTTCTGTATTTTCACTAATCAGTTTTGAAATACCATCACCATTTCCTAAAAGAATCATGGTTAAAAGCCGAATGAACATATAATAAGTACTTTCCATGAAAAATAATTTTCCCTTTCCCCCAATACTTATATACCATTTGGGTGATCATTTACTGGGAAATATTCTCTACTGGCAGATGAGTAAAAGTATCTTTGGTGCCTTCCTCTAGATTCTACAGAGGTAGCACTACATAGTTAGCAGTGGTCTTACATCATGAAAACACCAAATATCTTCCCATATTGTGAGAAAAAGAAATGCTATATGAATGCTATGCTGATAGTCAAGGCCTTTCAAAAGTGGACTTCAATCTATCTTCTAGTCCTATCTCCCAGTATATATCTTCTAAAGCTCACACTTTTCTTATACTAGACTATACTTAAAACACAATCCAGATTTTCATGGTTCAGTACATTTGTTTATTACTTCTTGCTCATCAGGAATGCCTGTTAGCACTGGCTCCCCCTAATGAAGGCTCAACCAAGTCCTTTAATAACTCTGCAAGGGCCCACCCCCTCTATTCCCTATTCTTTTCTTCCTAAAAATCTTTCATTTTTATTACATGTAATTATTGTATGAGACATTTATACAAACAGTCTTATCTAATGTTATGGGTACACAGGTGTACCTTCTGCTACCAATCCTGAACTGGAGGGTAGGAACATCCATTCGTCATTCTAAGATCCTACCATATTTAGTAACGGATCAAATTAGGATTGATCTGGACAGAATCTCGTATAGCCCATCCATATGGAACTTTAAAAAACAACTTCCAAAAGCTTTAAACAATTATAAGATTGACTGAAGACATTCTTTAAAATATGGAAATGGCTACCAAAAAAAAAAAAATAAAAAAAATAAAAATAAAAATAAAATATGGAAATGGCTTCCTTTTCGGTTTTCACTTTTATTTACCCAGATCACAGTATCTAGCTGTATGCACTCCAGGACTGCTGATACTGCTAGCCATACCCATAGAGGAAGTCTCAGTTACAGGACCACAACTCGGGCTACTCTGTCTTCTGAGAAACTGGGGAGCTCTGTTCTCTGAATCAGGACAACGTTTTATAGTTGATGACTTTTCTTCATCTAGGAGGCTGTCTTCAGGGTAGCTGTTTATCCTTGGCTAGTGATAATAAGATACAAAAGTGCTTTAATAAATTTGGATATAAAACAGTAACACTCTATTATCATTATGCATCAAAGACTTTAGGGGAATGGGGATATGTCTTTTTTTCCTTTCTTCTATATAATTCAATCACTGCACTAAGTAAGCAAACTAAACAAGAGCTGAAATTACTGTCCCAACACAACAAAGAACCTGCCATGTGGCTTTTTCTTTTAATCATCCCTAAGTCAAACTGATATAATTTCAACTGATAAAATAATATAAACAATTAACAAAGTATTTAATTAGTAGAAACAAGCAAGGACTTAATGAAGTATGTATGACTCCAATGAAATAGCAAATTAGAGTAGTAAATGAGGATTATAAATGATGAACACTTTCTATTTCTTCTCCAGGAGTTTTCCCTCAGATGAGTGTAACTGATTTTTATCTTTTTCTTATAGCTATCCAAATACTCTATTTCTCAAGAAGCCCTTTTTTAATATATATTTTATATCTTCGTAATCCCTGCTTAAAGAAAACTATATCTAAAATATATTTAAGGGGCGCCTGGGTGGCTCAGTGGGTTAAAGCCTCTGCCTTTGGCTCAGATCATGATCCCAGGGTCTGGGGATCGAGGCCCACATCGGACTCTCTGCTCAGCGGGGAGCTTGCTTCCTTCTCTCTCTGCCTGCCTGTCTGCCTACTTGTGATCTTTGTCAAATAAATAAATAAAATCTTTAAATAAATAAATAAATAAATAAAATATATTTAAGAGAATATTGAACAAATTTAATAAAATTATTTTTTAAATTTAATTATTATATTACTTAAAAAAGGATTTATTCAGAAATTTTAAGTAGCTCACCTTAGGAGGTAGGGGAGGTGGTATTGCACGTTTTGAGGTTGATCTAACACAAAGAGAAACATGCAATTCAGATGGTGGTAAATGATAACATAAAACAGAGACTCCATTAAATGTGTATTAAAAACTATTTATATTCAGGGGATATAAAAGACAATTAGATCATGCTGCAGAATTTTTAAAAACCTATAGGAAAACTTAAGACCTCAATGTGTCAAACTACATTAGTAGAACTATAAAATCAATTTTTATAAAATGAATACAAACTCTTTTTAACTTTACGGTTTTGCTTTGCATATTTAGTATGTAATTAAAATGAAATAAACAGAGGGGCGCCTGCGTGGCTCAGTGAGTTAAGCCTCTGCCTTTGGCTCAGGTCACGATCCCAGGGTTCTGGGACTGAGTCCCACATCGGGCTCTCTGCTCAGTAGTGAGCCTGCTTCCTCCTCTCTCTGCCTGCCCCTCTGCCTACTTGTGATCTCTGTCAAATAAATAAATAAAATCTTTAAAAAAAATGAAGTAAACAGAGTAGTAAAAAACAGATTCAGAATTTTAGAGCTGGAAGCCACTGCAAATCCTAGATTCAGATGGTTGTATCATCAAACCCTTTAGCTATCCCAAGTGGGATAGCGTATCAGCAACATCTGCATCACCTTTACTTTCTTTTAAGGGTCAGATAGTAAATATTATAGACTTTAGCCTATACAGTGGTCACAACTACTGAACTCTCTTGTTATAATGTTATAGCTTTTTCATGTCATAAAAGTCATATTTAAAAAAAATAAAAGCCACAGCTTTTTTCATGTTATAGAATGAAAGCATCGTCGTGTTCCAACAACTGTTTATGAACTGAAATGTTCATATAATTTTCACATGTAACAAAATATCACTCTTCTTTGGATTTTTTTTCAACTATTAAAAAAATCTAAATACCATTCTAGTTTGTGAACTGTACAAAAAATATGCAGTTGGTCAGATGTGGCTTACAGGTCATAGTTTCCCAACCCCAGATCTATCAGCTGAATGTGGAGGACTCAGGAATCGATTTCTAAAGACCTCTCGAGGCACTGTAATGCACAAACAGGTTTGGAACACCTAGGCTGGCCCTGTAACCTGATTGTTGAGGGAAGGTCTAGAATATGAAGAAACTATACTGCAGAGATGGAACTGGGGTTTTTCGACTCCTCCTATAGTATTTCTTCCCATGACTTTATGTAACTCATCCTTTAGTAAATTAACATTACACATACTAAGTTCTGATTTAAAGAAGAAAACTCAAGAAACCTTAAGGATTAACACATGATGCCTTTTGGTAATTAAAAAATCAGAAGCTTTATTTATACTGATAAAAGGCATAGCACAATTTAAGAATGAAAATTAAAACTTATTAGAATAATCTCTCCCAATACTGTTTTCTTTTTTCATTTTATTTCTTTTCAGTGTTCTAATATAATCAAGTAAAATATAGTTAAAAAGGGGTGCCTGAGTGGCTCAATGGGTTTAGCCCCTGCCTTTGGCTCGGATCATGATCTCGGGGTCCTGGGATCGAGCACCGCATCGGGCTCTCTGTTCTGCAGAAAGCCTGCTTTCCCTCTCTCTTTCTGCCTGCCTCTCTCCCTACTTGTGATCTCTCTCTCTCTCTGTCAAATAAATAAATAAACAAAATTTTAAAAAAATATATATAGTTAAAAAACAACTTACTTGCCAGTATTTGCACCATCAACAAAAGGATTCCACTGTAATACAAAATTTGGGTCTGATGACACTCCCTGTGAAGGTGAAAAAATAGTTTAAACTCTTCCCTTATAATAGACATAAATCATCTTATTTGAGTCAAGAAAATATTCAGTGTCATGATTATTAATCATCTTGGCTTTCATCAATTTTTTAATCTCCAGCTAGATTTGCTGTTACTTGACATATTTAGGTCAATGATTCATTATCAGCTGACTTATACTTAAGAAGTTCCATAAACATACTAAATAAAGTTTCAAACGACAAGCCGTCTTTACCATTGCTAATATATTCCAAATAAAACAGAAAAACGTAACTCTGAATTATCTGGATCACTAATCTATTAGTGTAGAAAACTAATCATTATATTATTAAACAATCATGAACTATCATGAACTTACTGGTGCTATTTTTTCCCAATGGCATGGAAGTTGAGAATTATATATATAGCAATATATACAGTAAGAAAAGCACTACTGCCAAATGTTAAGAATGAAGAGATCCATTAATAGAAGACAATTCCTCTAAAAATTATACTTTGCCAAAGCTGAAAAATAAAGTAAATATTAAAATAACATCTAGGCAATTCTAATAATACCTTGCTCTATTACTTATTTCTTTTTAGATAAGGAAAGGTTTAATTAAATAGTAACCTCAAAATAAGAGCAATGGTTAAAAAAGAAGCTATACTAACAAAAAAATATTAAAACCAGTAAGGTAATGCAAAAATATACTCTAAACCTAAAGAGTTGATAAGAAAAAAGATCCTGAGAGTGTAAAGCTGAGCATCAAATTCATATATTTAATAACTTCATGTAAATCCTGCTGAAGACTCAGAAGGCTCAAAATGAATAGTTAAAATGGTATATTACACATTATACCTTGGTCAAAATATACATAACTATAAGCTTTTTCAAACTTTAATGTGTGAAATGCAGTATCTAAATTATAGCTTAGAAGACTATATAACTTTGTTCCTTAGTCAAAGTATACCTAACTCTTAAGTTTTCTCAAATTTTAATTTATAAAGCATTTCAAAAGTAGTAATTCCTACCATTTCATCCCGTGCTTCTGTTTCTTTTCTCAGAGGAGGTTCAAACTGTAATTTGTCAACTGCAAAATATATAACAGATATTCACAAACTCTATCTTAAAGGGTTAGTCTCAGAAATGTAACAAGTAGCACATGTACTGGGGAGACGGGAAGGGAGAAAGAAGAAAAGTCAAAACCTTTTGATTGTTTACTGCAAGAGTGTCCCCTTTTTTCATATTTACCGAAAGAAGATAACAATTTGGTATCTTTCTAACAACTCTATTTAATTCTTGGTTGGAGTCAGGAAATTAAATATTTAGCACTTTTTGTGTTTAAGAGATTTCAAAAAATTAATCAAAATATCTATTTGGACTAAGAAAAAACACTGAGGATTTTCTCTGTTTAGGCTGCACACTCTGTTCTAAGGCTACAATTTTATGGCAGGGATGAACCTCCCCAAATTACCTGTAACTATCTAAAAACAACAAATAGTATTTAAATTACATATAATAGGGGTGCCTGTGGCTCAGTGGGTTAAGCCTCTGCCGTCGGTTCAGGTCATGATCCTAGAGTCCTGGGATGGAGCCCCGCATCGGGCTCTCTGCTTAGCAGGGAGCCTGCTTCCCTTCCTTTCTCTCTGCCTGCCTCTCTGCCTACTTGTGATCTCTGTCTGTCAAATAAATAAATAAAATCTTTGAAAAAAATAAATTAAATTAAATATAATAGTATTTATAAATTTAATATATTTCGCTCATTGTGTATTATACTTGATCTGCTCAAACTTCTCTTATGTGAAACATCCTAAGACAGAGAAAAGGATGGCTTATTATCTACCATAAAGGATGGCTTATTATTTACTTACAGCTGTTTTTTGGGATTTTTTTACATAGGATGGAGCCCAACACAGGGCTTGAACTCATGACCCTGAGATCAAGACCTGAACTGAAATAAAAATGCAGACGCTTAACAAAGTTAGCCACCCAGGTGCTCCATAAAAAAATTTATTATAAAAGCTAATGTGACTAAAAACCAAACAAATAAAATTCATACTTGTATCATGGAGATGCAAGATCCCCACATACAACCTTGGCAAAAAAAATAAATAAATAAATAAATAAATAATTTTTTTTTTTAAAGATTTTATTTATTTATTTGACAGAGAGAGATCACAAGTAGGCAGAGAGGCAGGCAGAGAGAGAGGAGGAAGCAGGCTCCCTGCTGAGCAGAGAGCCCAATGCGGGACTCGATCCCAGGACCCTGAGATCATGACCTGAGCCGAAGGCAGCGGCTTAACACACTGAGCCACCCAGGCGCCCAAAAAAAAAAAAATTTTTTTTAAATCATTTTCAAAAAGGATCCAGTTGTTCTTATCTCTAAAACAAGATTTTTAAAGTAATACAAAGTACTTATATAATTCATTAAACAAAAACATTGTCATAAAAATTGTATCTACTTTTCAAAAATAACCTAAAATAAAAAAAAACAAAGAAACCAAGCAAAAAGGGTGCAAATTGTACATTATTAATAACTTATTTCTTGATATTATTGAAAAATACCTTAACTCAAAACCACTATTTTTTTTTAAAGATTTTATTTATTTATTTGACAGAGAGAGAGAGGGTTCACAAGTAGGCAGAGAGGCAGGCAGAGAGGAAGGGAAGCAGGCTCCCTGCTGAGCAGAGAAAGAGGAAATGTCATTATTATCTTCAACAATAAGAATTATAGATCAAGCAAATTTCAAGACTTACAAGAAATTCCAAGAAAAAAATGAGTTTCATAAACATTTAAGATGTTTTAAAACACAAGAAAAGTACTCCTTAAAAAAAAAAATCAAATTCCTTATGACTATTCTAAATTATTACAGCCATTAACTTATGGCACAGAAATGCCAGCCTGAGCCTCCAATATCATTGGCTTATGTGGTAGATGGGACCTCAAATTATTTTGTTTTAAAGAAAATACTGACAGTAACTTTGGGTGCATCTTTGGCCTATGAAAATCCAAAGATGGGGAGGTCTTCTATTATACATACTTATTTATTTCTGTAAGATGATGTAGGTTCTAGCCACAATGAGTAACAGGAATTGGAATTATCTTTCTACTTTAAACAACTACATACATGTAATACCAATGTGTATACAAATGATATGAAGTAATTATTTTGGGGTCATGGATAACAGACCCCACAAGGCTGTAATCCTTGAGAGAAGGGAATCCATAGTGGTAAGATCCATATTCACTCTGGCTTTCTGCCTGGAGTCACTTTCCAAACTAGGACACAAGAAAGTGGAATCTAAAGAGAGAGTAACAGCCTTACTGGGTGCAGGAGACTGGAGATTGGCACTGCTTAGGTGGTGGGAATTTGAAGGGCAGAGTGCCAGAAATGAGAAAGTTACATGAAGGAGCTCTAGAAATATGCCAAGAGATCTCTTTGTCTTTGGTTGAATACTAAATTGTCCATAAGCAAACAAACAAACACCCAAGACTGTACAAACAGCTAACAGAGTGCTGTGAGCTAAATGTAGATTCTGGTGATCACGGAGTGGCGGGAAAGATAGCTGAGTTTCTAACCAGAGGAAGGAGCTTGCTGAATATTCTGGTAAAACCTCACACTAGCCTTAAGAGGAGCAAGCTGATATGCCAGTTAATTAACTCTTTAAACACCTGCAGAATAAAGAGGACATAACCAGACACTCAGTGTTTCACTGTAATGTCCAAGATATAATAATAATAAAATAACCAGAGAAGAAGCAGGAGACTAGAAACCAGTTGAAAAATAGATACAGAACTTCAAATAAAGGGGCTTCAAATAAAGCATTCCAAATTTCCAAGAAAACAAGCGTCGGTCAATTTTCACAGTGTTAGACCTGATAGTCACCCAATCATATACATCTCTTTTTTTGTGTGTTACCACATTTCACTTGAACTCTACTCTCCAAAACCCACTCTTTTCCTTTGTTTAATGGGATGTTCCATAGTTCCTCTATTGTGTGTTTTCCTTCATTGCACAGAGTCAACAAACCTGACTTTGCTGGACTACACAATCACATTCATCCTTGGTGGTCTTAGACTACGCCAAGACCCTAAAAATTACTTATCTCCACTAAAAACACATGTATGTTTATTCTATAGTTGCAAAATCCAAAAGCTGGTAACAAATCAAATGCCCATCAACCAAGGAATGGATAAATTGTATTATAATCCTATAATAAAATATTTTATTACTGTGAAGACAATGAACTATTGCTATACATGAAATGAATGCTTCTCACAGACATAATGCTGAGCAAAAGAAACCAAGCAAAAAGGGTGCAAATTTATCTGAGATCCAGATCAAGGTAAAAACCAATCTGTGGTGACAAGAGAACAGAACGGTGATTAGCCTGGGCAATGAAAAGGGCGGGGGTATATAGGAAGATAGAAGGGTTCTAACTGTGAAGGAGCACAAGGGAAGGGACTTCAGGGATTCTGTTTGATCTGGATGGCAGTTTCATGAGTGTATACATTTTTAAAAATTCATCATACAGTACACCTAAGCATTTTACTATATGTAAGTTACCAGCTCAAATTTTAAAAAATGAAACAAAAAAAATAAGATTAAAACTAACTAGGTCTATACAAAACCTAGTAAACACATAAAAACAAAGTTATAAAATGCTCTTGATAGACACAAAAGAAGACTTGAGAAAATATAAAGATAAATCACCAGTAAAATGACCTTCAACTATGCCAATTTTTTTTCTGGTACTGAAGCACAAAAAGCTTACTCGGTGAAGATATTAGTACTGTGGTGTTCAGGAAGAACTAAGTCTTGAACTTACCTCTGCAAAAAGCCTATTTTAGTTAAGAAGACAGACTATCATAAAGGGGTCAACTCTCCCTAAGTTAATACATGAACTTTTATGAAATCTTGGTAAAAATACTAAGAATTTTCCTTAACTAGATAAGCTGATTCTTAAGTTTATGTGGAAAAATACAATAGCCAAATACCATAACAAAGAACAGCAACAACATATATTTGGTGGGAGGAGTGAGGGGAGTAGGAGGAGGATTAGCCCGAACATATTTTAAAAGGTATTACAAAGACTAAATAATCAAATTATGCTATTGGCACATGACTAGACATACTAATGCAATGACAGAATTTCTGGAAAGAAACCAAAAATCTAAATGGTCATTTAATACATCATAAAGGTGATATATCAAATCCACTAGTGAAAATACTAAGTTTTTAATAATTAGCATTTAGACAAATGGGTAGTCATTTAAAAAGAAGCTGAAGTTGAATCCATACTTCATACCTCTTACCAAATAAATTAATATCTTGTATCAAAGATTTAAATATTAAAAAAGTGAAACTGTAAAAATGGAAGAAAAAAATAGAATTCTATTGTGATCTTAAAATCAGGAAGGCTTTGCTAAATATGACACAAAATTCAAAAGCTATAGAAGAAAATATAGAAGTAAGACAATATTAATTGAATATTTATAGACATGCAAAAAATAAAGAAGATAGCTTTATAATGGAATAACAAATTTGCTTCTTTTTTGTATGGTATTTGAAGTCTAGAGAGCTCCCTTGGGATTATATAAGAAGACAGCATTAGAAATATCAGCAATCTGAGGCTAACAAAGAGATAAAATCTCAAATTACCAGTTTAACTAAGAAAAGGCCTGACTGAATTGATGGATATGGGAAGGACATTCTAACTCTCCACTGACCTAGATATTTCCAAAGCTGTATCCAGAAAGCTAGAACTTCAACTAAATGCACGTCTGCAATAACTTTAATTAGCCTAAATACTTAATATATTCTCTTCATTACATTTTTATCTTATTTTACTGTAAACTTTTAAAAATCTCTTTTGAAAAAGTATGCATTTAAGTCAATATACTCATACCTAAAATTTCTTTGCAAATCTGTTCTTCTAAATTAATCTGGCTAAAGTGACAAATATCCTTTATACAAAATATTTGTCAATTATTAATTTATTGAATAAACATCAATTTCCCCTTTTAAGTATATATTTTAGAAAAGATTAATCTCCCCTATTAACTTGACTAAAAAACCCAAAACCAACCCAAATGTCCAACAACAGGAAATTATTCAGTTACAATATATGACCTCAGTGAAAAAGGACACAACCTTTACTGGTTATAAAGGCTAGGCTAGGAAGTGAAAATTTAAAGAAGCATTTAAAAAAAAATGCTTGTATGTTAAGTAAATTTAGTCATGGAAAAACATGAAGGCAATTTAGCAAAAATATTATCTATGGGTTGGTACTGGGTGATGAGATGGGCAATGTTAATTTTCTATTTTTTCCTCTTATACATTTTCTACAATGAATATACATTGCCTTTGTAATTAGTAAATAAAAACCATTTAATGAAAAAACAAGAGAATTCCATTATAAAACAGAGAAACAACCTCTATTTTAGTTGTTTATTCTGATTATGTTAAAGCATGTACTTTCCATTAGTCTGAAATTTTATTGTTCCAAAAGGACCCACAAAAATACCCAGCTCAACCCACCAAAACCACCAACTGAAAATGTATACCAAACACATACAATTTATTTCTGAAGCTGTCCGTTCAGCTCTGGCATTCCTGTTTGTAGATCTAATTGTATGACGAATGATGGCATGGGGCTGTGAAGAGAAGCATAATACACACACTTTAAAAAATTTCAGTGATAAAGTTAAAGGTCAAATTTTTCTTTTTAACTGAATGATCATCTACTAACAAACATGACTACCTACTAATAGAGTAAATTACAGGATAAACATAATAAAATGAACACTAAGATACTCTAAAAGTTATTCACTTATTCCATGTTTATACTGTGTAAAATACTGAAAAGATGCAAATAAAGAGAGAAATCTTATCTTCAAGGAGTTTGTAATCGAGGCAGTTAGGATGCACAAATAATATGATTAGAAAATGGTCAATGCCATTCGTTAAGATGACTACTATTCATGCCCAGATGAAAAAGAAATGACTTTCACTTGCAAGGGTAGAGGAGTTCCTCATGACAGAGCTGTGATCTGATCTGGGCCTGAAGGATAGTAGGCGTTGAATGTGCAGCAGTGTGGGAAGCATTCTAGACAGCAGAGCCAAGACCAACCAAGTAATGCAGAAGAAAAAGAAATTGTATTCAGGGGAACTGAAGTTGGTTATTATTTGGCTTCAGTGAAGATTAAATGAAGAGATTACAAAGCTAGACAGACAGACTGGGAATGAGCCAGATCATGCAAGGCTCCAAATATCAGCTGAGGCTCTCAATTTTATTTTCTTGGCAAAGGAATTTTTTGGAGATTTTACAAAAGAGGAGTGGTATTTCAGAGTCAGATTTAAGGGTAATTGGATAAGCATGTAAGAAGGTACGGAGGGGAGAAATAACTGGATGCAGGAAGATTAAGAATACTGTAGTAAATCAAGGAGAAGATTGCTACTTTATACCCTTTTGCATAAACTCCTGATCCTCTGAAACTATGCCTTCAGCTCAACTGCCAACTATCAAATTTCTAATGACTCATTCTCATTCACTGATGAAGGCCAGTGGCTCATATGTTTTCTCCTCTACTTCAAGACCCACCGTCATACCAAGGGACTTCAACAGCCCACTGTTTGGGACTTATGTTTTCTGACCTCATCTCACTCTTCCAGACTTCAATACACTCTCAAGTCCTAAGATCACCACCTGGACCTTGCCATCAGCTCTGATACTCAAACTCATGCTATGCTCCAAACTTTTCAGCCTTTGAGCTCACTCTCATTTACTCCCATTATGCTATTTCATGTTCACATTGGAATTCCAAGTCCATTTGACTCATTACCTTGTTATCCCCGATCAGCGTTTCTCTTATCTTCACTCTTCTTCCTATCCAGTTTTATCTGGTGGTCTACAATTTCAAGCAATTTCTTGCCAATATCCTAAATGCCCTTTGCCCCACTGCCCTTCAGTACTCTGGCATGCCAGAATGACAACTTTGGATGAATTAAGCTACCTTTGTGTTTTCTTTCTGGAGGAAAGTCACTGAGCAAACCACACTGAAAATTTATCTCATCTGAGGCTTCAACTTTGCCCACAAATACTTGTCTAATCATTTAACCCAACCCTTCTCCTTAATTACTATTTCACACCTTTTCTCCATACTCTCCAAACCCAATCACTTTCCCTCAGACTTTCAAAAGATGACCTTGCCATTTACCTCACAGAAAAAACTGGATTCATAAAAGAAAAAATATCTTCTGGCAATAATCTCAACTATCCTCCTCCTCTTATGCAGGCGAAGAAGTGCTTCATACCTAAGATCAAGTGTCTCATAATGTAGATCCCAGCCTCTCCTCCTTTCTCAGAGACTTTGCCTATTCATCTTGTTCCTCTTAAATCTTTCTCATCTCTATCTATTGGACCCTTTTCATAAGCATTTAATGCTATTAAAAATTACCTTCCCCACTTAAACAATAACTAATTAAATAAATCCCTACCAACTCAATCTCCTCTAGCTACTGTTCATCTTACCTCTCCCTTTCACAACTAAATTGCATAAATGTATTGCTATACTTATCTTCCAAACCACTCCAATCTATCTTTACCTTGATAATTTGAGTATTATCCTTTTAAAAAAGTAACCAAGCATATCACCACCTAAAATCCAAAGAGTTAACTTATCTTCTAGGCAATATTCTTATTAAAACTTTCCTTCCTTCTTTTAACGATCTTAATCAATCCTTTGCCATTCCTCCTAGCCTACTTGATTCTTTTTTTTTTTTTTTTAAAGATTTATTTATTTATTTTAGAGAGGGAGGTGAGAGGAGAGAGAGGGCACAGGGGGTAGGGACAGAAAGAGAGAGAATGAGAATCTTAAGCAGACTCCACGCTGAGTGTAGAGCCTGACACAGGGCTTGACTGAAACCAAGAGTCAGACACTTAACTGACTGCCATCCACGTGTCTCCTCGCCTACTTGATTCTTAAATTTTGGAATAAATCTCAGGATGCTATCTTAGGCCCTCTTCTTTTCTCATTCTACATGCTTCCCTTGAGTATTCACATTTACTCCTTAAGGTACTAACTACTTCTATACTTTTTAAAAAATTTTATTCATTTATTTGACAGAGAGAGATCACAAGTAGGCAGAGAGGCAGGCAGAGGGGGAGAGGGAAGCAGGCTCCCTGCTAAGTAGAGAGCCCAATGCGGGGCTTGATCCTAGGACCCTGGGATCATGACCTGAACCAAAGGCAAACACTTAACACACTGAGCCACCCGGGTGCCCCTACTTCTATACTTAATGACTTTCAAATTTATATCTGTAGTCCAAACTTTTCTCCCCAAGGTACAACCACATATCTAATTCCTTATGAGATCTCTCCATTTGGAAGTTTTGTGCAACATCAAAATTATTATATATAAAATCGAGCTCCTTTTCTTCCCATACCAGATTTTACTCTAGTGTTCCTACCTCAATAAATGAGGCACTTTTATACCTCTTTAGGCATTCAAATCAAAACCTAGCAGTAATCTTTATTCATCCTCTACCCTCATGTCTTCATCCAATTTTCAACTCTCACAAAGAATTCCTGAATTAGTCTACTTTTCTTCATTCTTGCTCTACATTCCTAGTCTAAAACACCACCCATCTCCATCCTGGATGACCTCAGCAGCCTCTTAAAGGATTTTCAGAAATGGAATCACCATTCTGAGGTCATAGAGATCTTCTAAAAACGCACATACAATTAGGTCACTCCCTCACCATTAAATGGTTTCTACCACTAGATAAAGCCCCGAATTTTTAACATGGTTTGAAATGGCCGTGTTTAGCTCCATAATTTCACCTCCCACCATTCTTCTTCCTTATTTCCTACACAAATCAGACTAACCTTTCTGTAGCTCCTCAAGTATGTAGCCTTTGTTTTTATCACCGGGCTTTCTAGCATGCTATTATTCCCTCTGCTCAGAACAATTCTGCCTGTTCTCTTCCTCTAATTCTGATTTCTCCTTCAGCTTTCAACTTACATATCACTTCTACAGCAAGTCCTTTCCTGTTCCTAAAATTTGCCTCCACGGCACACTGTATTTCCCATTCCATAACTGCTACCATACTTGTAAATTATTTGTTGGCATTTCTGAGTTTCCTTTAAGACTGGACCATAAGTTCTTTGAAGGCAGGGATACGGTGAATCTCATACACCATAGTGTTCCGAACTACCTGGCACAGAGATTTCATGAACTGAAAAATAAGGTTTTATCATTAAACAGAAATGGAGAACCCAGGAGGTAGAGTGGATCTGGGAAGTCCAGCAAAATAATGTGGGGAATAAAAAGAGTGTCTGGTAATTTATATAACAAATGAAAGACAAATTGGGGAATCAAGTAATACCAATACCACATTTAAGCTGCAACAATTTTAATAATTTTTAATTTTTAAGGGATTAATATATTAATTATTACAAGTCTGCAAATGATGGTTAATGTAAAAAAAAATCTATGAATGGCCAGCTTATTCAATATTTTCAACTAAAAGTTCATTTAACACTCAACAAAATATTCATCAGTTACCTAATGACAAGGGTAAGACTATGCTATACACTAGGCAATGATTAATTTTTAAAGATTAATTTTCAAATATTATTTAATTGAGTATTTCTATTAAATACATACATAGAAATAGTGTCATATTAATTAAATGATAGGCTTGATCTTGGGCAAATTACTTCTATTCTTTCTCCTTTATTCCCTCATTTATAAAATGTGGGCAGTAATAGAATCTGTTGCAAAGGACTGTTCTGAGTATTAGATGAATTAACGTGAAAATTATCTGGTCTAATACTTGGCACACAATGACTACCCAAAGAGTGCTAGTAGTTATTATGATACTTACATGGTATAATTCAAAACTTAAGAACATAAAGCAGAACATTTACTTCAATAAATAAAAACAAAATGTTTGGTTCTATAGTCTTGCCAGAGTGAAGGTAGAGATATAAAAGGAAATAAAGGCATAAAGAGATATCTGATAAATTCAGAGAAGCACAGAAATAAAAAGAAATCCTAAAAGGAGAGGAAGAAACTCTGGTGAAAAAAACACAGCTCTGTTTTTAAAGCTGTTTTTTTTTTTTTTAAGATTTTATTTATTTATTTGACAGAGAGAGAGAGAAAGAGAAAGATTACAAGTAGGCAGAGAGGCAGACAGAGGGGTGGGGTCGGGGGAGGAGGCTCCCTGCTGAGCAAGGAGCCCGATGCGGGGCTTGATCCCAGGACCCTGAGATCATGACCCATGACCTGAGCCAAGGGCAGAGGCTTAACCCACTGAGCCACCCAGGTGCCCCCACAGGTCTGTTTTATACAAGCTTAAGTAGGTTCCTGCCAATGGGCAGGAAGTCCCACATTCCTGATTTACAAGTTTTCTTGTTAAATAGAATATATTCAAAAAGGTTTTACAGTATTTTCGGAGAAAGAAAACATAGGACTAGCTCTAAATGTAATAATAGAAAACATAACAGTCTTCAACAAGTATTGGAAAGGATAAAATTTCTATGGGAACCTCAATTTAATTTTTAAAAATCATTTGTATTCTGTTAATAACCTGTATAACAGAGAAACTAAAAAATGACCAACTGAATTTCTAAAGAGCTTCTTTTGTGAAAATTCACATGTGCATGTGCTCTGGCTAACTTTTTGTTCTTTTGGTTCAGAGCACTGTTCCTAAAACCTTTTATTTCCTTCTACAGATGTCCTTTCTCATCAGGGAGAGATCAGACTCTCACCAGAATCTGAGGTCTAAGGAGAAGGGAAAGCCATTCTGGATTTCTGGGAGAGGAAAAAGACCTGATTCTAATCTTGGAAACCTCTTAATAACCTTGGGCAAATCAACTAGGAAAATAAAATGATATAAGTAGTTTTTTTTTTTTTTTAAAGATTTTATTTATTTATTTGACAGAGAGATATCACAAGCAGATGGAGAGGCAGGCAGAGAGGGAGATAGAGGTAAGAGGGAAGCAGGCTCCCTGCTGAGGGGAGAGCCCGATGCGGGACTCGATCCCAGGACCCCGAGATCATGACCTGAGCTGAAGGCAGCGGCTTAACCCACTGAGCCACCCAGGTGCCCGATATAAGTAGTTTTAATTAGACTAGTAATCCTCGTTCTTTCCAGAAAAAGTGTCAACCAGTTATGTTATATTGCAAAATTTTTTAAAGTATTAACTGGTAATTATATGCAGGATAAGTTTAGTTTACATTTCTTTGTGGCTAAATCTGTTATAACTAAAAGAGTAAATTAGAAAATAAACTCTCAGACCATATTAAACATGTATTTTCAGATATCAAAATGCAAACACTCTTTACCTCAAAGTCATCATCATCTCCCTCAGTGTAATGTGCATGGTTGTCTGGATTATTCACTTTGTCCAACAGTTCGACTGCTAGGGCCCTAGAGAGACCTGGCTGCCCTACAAACGTATGCTAAGTCAAAACAAAACAAAACAGAATTTCATGAGTATGCTTTTACATCATTGTTTATAGAAAATATTACTTGTAATTTTTCATTCAGTAACTATCAGAAACAAGCATATGGGAGCCTACTAATACAAATAAATTAGAGAACGTATTAGTAAAAACATTAATCAGAGAAACCATAATTATATATTATCAAACTAAAGCACCCTTGTGGAGTAAGTTTATAACACGAATAATTTTCTAAATAAAGTTATCTAACCTACATTAGGTTGCAAAAGTACAACCTTGGCTATAACAACTAGACATTACTCATATCACTATGGTGATATATATGCAAATGAATACTGAGATACAGTCCCTATCACAGTAAGAAAAAAGCATATCTATTCTGAATTTGCAAACATTTAATTCAGTAACGTTGTATAAATGTACAAAGATACACAATTCAATTTTGACATTTAAATAGTTTCCTTAAACAGCTGTAATCATTGACTTTTTCTAATATAAAAGTATTTTACAAATACACACAGAGCATTCTATAAATTTACATAAAAAACCAAGGAAGACAACAGCAACATTTTAAAGAGTTTTTTTTTTTAAAGGCAGGGGTTGGCAAACTAAAGCCAATGGACAAAATCTGGGGCACTGACTCTTTTTGTAAATCAAGTGTTGAGTATTAAAGCCAAACCCATTCGAGTATACTGTTTATGGTTGCTTTTGTGCTTCAATGACAAAATTTAGAAGTTGCAACAGAGACTGTGATCCCAAAGCCTAAGACATTTACTATCTAACTTTTCTCAGAAAGTTTGCTAACCCTGCAGTAAGAGATCACTAAATTTTTATATTAAAAATCCTAAATACTTTTATTCAAGTGATATGCCTACTTACTGCATGACTACAGAAAATTCTTCTACAATTTAAATTGACTTACAGTCAGAAGTCTTTCGGCAGTTGGTCTTTTTTTGGGGTTTTTGGTTAGTGCTATTTTGACAAAATTATGGAATGTTGATGACCTTCAAACAAAAAAAGACATGTACAAAAATATTTCACTAATATTAGTTTTTTGGTATTACTACATAAAACTAATTTATAAGAAGTTTGAAAGTCTGAAACACATGATTTTTCTCTTAGGCCTCTTAGCTCAATATAAGACAAAAGACAAAACCCAAAGCACAGTATATTCCTTGAAAACAGGTATCAGGTTCCTCTATAAGTAAAATGAAATTAGTTAGCAAAACAGTAACACATAACCTCTAAAAAATACACAAAAAATTAGAAATGGGCAGCTATGTCTTGTATCTAGGTGCCACTTAGGAATCAAAATGCCATTTTCTCATTGGTTAAATTTATCTCATATATAAATTTTCCTATACCAAAAGAATGGCATGGAGATATGGGGGTAATGTAAAAGATTATCTAAACCCTTATAGGGTCACTGAATTTCTTGGGAATAAGAAGAACTACGTAGCAGTTCTCTAGCCAAGAAATCAAACCACTGCATTATATTTGGTGACTTGTGGTAGGAATAACTTAATCAGAGAGTACCCTGAGACTGGCAAAGGTACTCCAAAGGCAGCAACTGCTCTGGAATTTGACTGAATTCAGCTGTGAGAGCTAGTAGTCATTCATTCCTGAATGAATATCCAGTCATAACTGCCATAAAGTCCTCCAGTTCCAGTTGCTTAGGAGCCTAGGGTAAAAAGGATTAGGAAGAAACCCTTATCACCACAAAAGAATAGAGCTACAGTAGGATATAAACTCCTTTATTTCCAGTGGAATTTTCCCTTTGCTCCTGGCATCATCCCCAGAATGGCCTGGATTCTAAGTAATACTTTATGTACATAGACGGGCCAATAAAACACAAAACAGTAGCTTAGAACCTCTTTTGGGGATAGGCCTCTTAGAATCTGAAACAAGATATGGACTGTCTTCCTAGAAGAATGAATATACACACAGAATTTGGGGAGCCCATGGGCCTCTCCCAATAAGAGATCCATTAAATCTAGATGAAGAATTCTGAATTTAGGAACTTGGAAACTTTTATTTGCATGGTCTCTTTTATTACATGCATGGCAAAAACATTACCAGAAAATAATTTTCAATTTTTATCATCCAATTAAAGATGTCTTGATGGACTTTAAGAAGAGGCAAACAGACAAAGTCAATTATCATATGGTTTCACTCACTTGTGGAGCATTAGGGATAACAAGGAGGACATTAGGAGAAGGAAAGGAAAAGTGAATTGGGGTAAATTGGAGGGGGAGATGAAGCATGAGAGACTGTGGACTCTGGAGAAACAAACTGAGGGTTTTGGAGGGGAGGGTGGTGGGGGGATGGGTGAGTCTGGTGGTGGGTATTAAGGAGGGCATGAATTGCATGGAGCACTGGGTGTGGTACATAAACAATGAATCTTGGAACACTGAAAAAATAAAATTAAATTTAAAAAAAGAGGCAAACTGCTTTACTAGTAAGAGAAAAAAGAAATTAGGAAAATAAATTAGAAAATAAATAATAATGTTTTTGAATATTAGGTAAGGAAGGCAGAAAAAGTCAACAGTGATAAATGTCGTGGTACTTGAGAAACCTTTTCATATTACCTTCCATAAAAGTCAACATGTCATTCATTAACAGAATAGGATCCAAGGCAAAGATATGAATCTCCAAAATTTTATTTTAATTTTTTATTTTTTTGTAAAGATTTTATTTATTTGACAGAGAGAGACAGCAAAAGAGGGAACACAAGCAGGGGGAGTGAGAGAGGGAGAAGAAGACTTCCTGTCAAGCAAGGAGCCTGATGCGGGGCTTGATCCCAGGAAGTTGGGATCATGACCTGAACCGAAAGCAGATGCTTAATGACTGAGCCACCCAAGCACCCCGAATCTCCAAAATTTTAATCTATTCATCTCTAATGGTTTCCTCACCACACTTCTTACCCAAGCTTCTAAAAAACTAAAAAAATGATTAGAGTTTTACCAGAGATGATCATAAAATCTTTTGCATTGACACGGTGATGTGGATTTGTTCCTATTTCTTATTACTCTAAGTTTCTAAGGAACTGGAATTATCAAGAAAATAAACCTATATCCTTGCCACAGCTCTGCAAGTAAATGAGATACATAACTTCAGGAAAACTGTTTAATATCTCTGGGCTTCAGTTTCATTGTCTATAAGATAAGGGAACTGAACCTGTCTCCTTTTCATCTATAAAATTCTATAAATCTATCTATACATTCATTAACTTACCATTTTGTTTTGTCCTTTAGTTTTGGAGGCTGAAAATTACTTTTTGACATTAAGAAGAGGGCCCTGGAATAAAATTTTCAGTTAAAGAGCAATACTGAAATACTTTTATTACTTCATCTAATAATCAGAATGAATATTCTGTAATGCATTTATACAAATTATTAAATATGTAGGCACTGATGAAAACTGGTATGGAATATGAAAATTAATTTTTTAAAAAAAGATATTTTTTTAAAGTTTACCAATAATGTGGTTTTAAATATGTATGTATGTATGTATGTATGTATGTAATCTCTGTACCCAACACAGGGCTTTAATTTACAACCCCGAGATGTAGAATCCATACTCTACCAACTGACCTAGCCAGGAACCCCTGGAAATCAAATTTTTTATATTTCAGATATCTTATAGAAAATTTCTCCTAGGTATAGAGAGGATATTTAAATTTCAAACAAGCTCTTATTCACAAGGTAAAGCTACCAAATGTTAGAGAAGGGTTTTATTATAATACTGTTAGTGTATATAACTAGCATTGTATCTTATGCACACATGTATATATAATTATGTATCATTCTGTAACACAGAGATGATATATTACTCTAACATTAGGTTGTATGCTTAATGGAAGATTTGTCTCTATAATTATTTTGGGCATACAGGCAAATTATATGAATTTCCTAGTCTTTTCCCCTCTTTCAGATAATAATTTTCCACATTTTCTCATTATGAATGATGTAGAAGTCAACATGCAAGAGGACTTTCTCTATGAATTCACCTTTGACTCATTTTCTAGGGCTGTGGGGGCAGAAGGATGGAAGATTTAAGAAGGAAATTCTAAAATGCTCTATTTCAATATTTTCTACAAAACCCTTTACAGGTTTCTAAGCAAACTCCTTAGTCCTTTTTTAAATATCAGAGATATTTTATTTTTTTAAATGAAATGATTCTTATATAAAGATTATATTACTACTACCCTGAGACATTATTTCAAATCCTGTTCTTTAGTTTTTATTTAACCAATTATTATAATTATATTAGGTAATTTTACATTGCTTTTTCACTAATAATTTTTCATGTTGCTTTGGTTTATACATATGTAATAGCTGCCACTAACAGCTAAAAGAATTTGCTTAATAATTCACCAACTAAAAAAAATATTTTTTTTAAACCACATAATTTACCAGCTATTAGACATTTAGGTTTTCTTCCCTTATTAACCTGAAATGGGTAATTCTTAGCTTTTCCTTTTCTTGAATTATCTCCCAAGTATAATTTTCCAAGTAGTAGAATCAATGAAACATTTGTATTGTCCATAACAACAATATCAAATTATTTTCCTGAAGGTCTCTACTTAATGGCATTCCAGCTGAAAGTAGATATCTTTTACCTTGTGTCTTTAGTTACTTATGAGGTCAAATAGTTTTTCAAGTTTCTTTGTATCTTTTGCATCATAAACAATCTATCTTTTGCCCATAGAGTCACTAAATGAATTCTTTATGTAATATATACTAATCTACTATCCATCATGCTAGAAGAACACTTTCCCCACTCTGTTTTCTTTTCAATTTTATACTATATAACAGTTCAAATTTTATCACAATTTATATTTTCCTTCAAAGTACTAAAAATCCTTTCAAACGCTCTCAAATATTTTTTCTGAGAGACAATATGTCCTATAATGTAAATACTAATTATGCTAAGCAAAGCTACCTCTTCATTATCCCTTGACAAAAGAAAAGTAAACAAAATAAAAAAAGAATAGAAAAAAAATCTCATCTGCATCCTTTATCATTTGGCTATAATTCAGCTTAGAACAGAAAAAGAAACAGGTTCAACTGATGGAAGAATGAATGTAAAGACTTAAAATAGCTTTTTGAATGATAACTGCCATGTTCTAGTATGATTATTAAAGATTTGTTTTACGAAAAATCTTCAAATAGTACTGACAATTCACCCCATGCTGCCTTAGGAACAGCAATAAAAGAGAGCAAATGTTAGGTGCAATTATTACCCCTAGGTCCCTTACAACACCTTTACTATTTTGACATATTTGAAAATGAGCTGGGAACACCCAGGTTATCAATATTTCATTCTCCTCAAAGACTTTATTAATAACTATATAATTGCAGACAGTAAGAACACCTCATTGGATGGAGATCAAACATAGGTGGTTGGAGTTCTCCAAGTTCAATCGCTGTTATTCCCACTGCCCAGATATCACAGAGCTGGTTGTAGCCACCATTCTTTTCTACTGCTGCAACTTCTGGGGCCATCCTAGAGGGAATCAGTGAATATAACATCTTTAGTTTTTAAAAGTGATAGGAAATCTGCTATTTTTTGTTAGATTCACTGAACTAGAGGGAAAGAGGCTGACAGATGTTTACTAGGAAAGACTTAGTAAAGAAAGTATATATATAGGTATACTCTTTTAAAATTCAGTATTTAAAAATCTTGGGGTCTTCTCTGAAGAATCGTGCTCTGAGGAAAATTTGTGTTGGTCTTTAGCTTCTGTTTTGTGAATCTTGTCATATAATACAGGAAAAGAATACCTAAATCTCTATAATGGTCAGAAATGTTCCCAAAGGAGGTGAGAATGAATCAGCAGGGAGCTAAGGCAGGGTAAAGAGCCTCAACATTTTAGTCAGAGGAAACAAGTGCAAATGCAGGGAGATAGCACAGAACACCTGGAAAGGTGATAGGACAGTGCTATTCAATGATCTACAGCCCTACATGGAGCCATAAACTGCTTGTTAGGAGTTTATGTTAAGCACAGAAATTGAGAGTATTAACTTTTGTCCAAATAACATGATCATTTTTTAGTAATACATTTCTTATTTTTAAAAAATTTCTTCAGTCTATCATGAGCAGGGAATTTTAGAAAATTGGTTGTTCACCACAGCTAGTTTGAGAGGGTCTCAAAAGTATTTGTAAAACAAACCTCAGAGGGAGGAGCTAGATAATGAATGGCCTAACTGATTATATAAGGAAGCTTAGACTTTATTGTGAAAACAGGGTAATTCTGGGGGGTAAACTTGATCTAAAATTCATGGCAATGTGAAGGACACGAGGGGAGATAAAAACAGAGTCAGATGAATGAGTTCGAAGCCTACTTAAAAAATACAAGGGAGGGGCGCCTGGGTGGCTCATTGGGTTGAGCCACTGCCTTAGGCTCAGGTCATGATCCCAGTGTCCTGGGATCAAGTCCCGCATCAGGCTCTCTGCTCAGGGGGAGTCTGCTTTCCTCTCTCTCTGCCTGCTTCTCCGTCTACTTGTGGTTTCTCTCTGTCAAATAAATAAAATCTTTAAAAAAAAAAATACAAGGGAAAAAAGATAAAGGGCTTTCCAAATGCAGGGGCAGAGGGGACTGAATGAAATGGTTGACAGAAGAGATTGATCTGAGTATGAAATGCTTGTGGGTATTGGAGTAGAGCTATTATCAAATAACTGTGAATGTATCTAAGATAGAACTTAGTAGCTGAGTTGTAGTTATTGTTTGGGATTCAGTGATATATAATGATGGCATTTGAAGTTATAAAGTATAAATATTAAGCAGGAGAAATACTCTTTTTTTACTCTTTACTATTTTAAAACTAATTTATGTTAAATATCCACAAGGTAGAAGTTGCTTGTATTTTTTATTTATTTTTAAAAGAGTTTATTTATTTATTTGAGAGAGAGAGCATGAGTAGGGAGAGGAGCAGAGGGAGAGGGAGAAGCAGACTTTCTGCCAAGCAGGGGGCCCAATGTAGGGCATGATCCCAGGACCCTGAGATCATGACCTTAGTTGAAGGCAGACACTTAACTGACTGAGCCACCCAGGTGCCCCTGGAAGTTCCCTCTACATGTATTTAGATTACAAAAAGTTACATAGAACAATGTCTCTCAACTTAAAGGGGTTTAGGGATATAAAATACATACACTAAAAATGTTAATATGTAGATGTACCTGCTGTATGAAGTACTATGTACATAAGAATGGATATAGAAGTAAAGAGAAGAAAATAATGACTACTGTGGAACAAAATGACGAAATGCAAGTATCACAGAAGTTGAGCTGGAACCCTAAGAAAGCATATGGGTTTCAGCTCTTCTGCCCAGCAGAATCAGTAGTGGTAGGTTAAGTGTAGCACCAAGTCGACCAGGAGTGTTGCACTTCCTGGCGCAGTGGGAAGCCAAGCTATGACTGCTCGGTCTACCATGTGTGAAGAAAGGCACAGTATGCACCACTTTTAAGACAGGGCAGGACTTAAAGATAAACAGAGCAGATGGATATACTAGGGAGGTAATAATACTTAATATAATCAGGGTACAAAAAACAAATTTTGACTAGAGAAGAATGTTCACAGGGAAGGACAATCACAGAAAGAGTCTGAGGAAGGAAATAGGCATAATCTAACTTCACTATGTTTTCTTTCAATTTTCACTTAAGTGATATTTAGTGGGCCTTTATTTTTCCTGTTGTTATAATTGGTATGTGTTGACAAAGAGAATTTAGACTATATGGAAGAAAACAAGTCACACATTATCCTACTCAAAGACAGCCACCCTTTCACTTATTTACATCCATAAGTTTTACTCACACATGTATCTTCTATAACATGGCACTATGCGACTTTTAATCTTACATGTTATTTTTTTTTTAAAGATTTTATGTATTTATTTGACAGACAGAGATTACAAGTAGGCAGAGAGGCAGGCAGAGAGAGAGAGGGGGAAGCAGGCTCCCTGCTGAGCAGAGAGCCCGATGTGGGGCTCGATCCCAGAACCCTGAGATCATGACCTGAGCCGAAGGCAGAGGCTTAACCCACTGAGCCACCCAGGTGCCCCTCTTACATGTTATTTTTAATCTTGCTTTTTTGAATAATAATATATCATGAGCTTATCCACTGACCATTCACCTTTTACAATAGGATTTTTAATACCAGCAATTTACTCCATAGATCTGAATAAACGTACATAATTTCCTTAACTAATTCTTCTTACACATGCATACTTTCCCTCAGTTTTTCATTATTAAAGTACAGTGATAAAGTTCTTCATATAATAATCTGTGTCTCTCTGATAAATTACTATAAGCAGGATTCAGACTAAAAAACATTAACACTGTTAAAGGTTTCTGAAAAAACATTATTGCCAAATTATCCTTCAAAATTGTTCTAACAATTTCCACTTTCACTGTCAAATATTTAGTGACAGTGATAGGCATTACCTGTGATTCCAAATATTTTCCAATTCAGTGGAAAAGAATGGTGTTGTTTGATTAATTCACATTTTGGTCATCATTAGGGGAAACAATTTTCGTACTTCATGACATATGTATTATTTTAATAACTCTGCTCCTAATGAAATATTCTACTGATTTATTAAGAACTTACATATTAAAGATATTAGAACCTATTTTGTCATTAAAAATTTTTTTTTTGATTTATTTATTTGTGAGAAAGAGCACAAGCAGGGGGATGGGAGGGGTCAGAGGGAGAGAGAGAAGCAGACTTCCTACTGAGCAGGGAGTGAGACGTGGGGCTTGATCCCCGGACCCTGGGATCATGACCTGAGCCAAAGGCAGAGGCTTAACCAATTGAGCCAGCCAGATGCCCCTATTTTGTCATATTTTAGTGGATATTTCCTGATTTGTTACTTGCCGTTCACTTTTGTTCAACCTAGTGTTCAACTTTAAATTTTCATGTAGTTAAATCTATCAATTTTTCCCTTTAATGTTTTATGCTTTTATGCCCAGAAAGCTTTACTCTTTTTTTTTTTTTTAAGATTTTATTTATTTTATTTTAGAGCAAGAGAGTGAGGGAGCAGGAAAAGGGACAGAGGGAGAGGGAGAGAATCTGAAGCAAATTCTATGCTAAGCACAGAGCCCTATGAAGGGCTCACTCTCACAACCCAGAGATCATGACCTGAGCTGAAACCAGGAGTTGGATGCTTAACTGATTAAGCCACACAGGCACCCTGTGTGGGTGTAAGCCTACCCTGGCTTACTCAACTTTTAAAGGAGATAGTCACTGATAGTTCATTTGGTTTCACTTTTATATTTAACTATTTCCATATACAATTTATTTTGGCATTAGGTAAGAGGTATGGAGCGACTTTAAATTTCTTTCCAAATAGTAAGTTACCCAAACACTGCATATTTAAAAATCCAACCTTTCATACAAATTTTAACTGTCACCATTTTATAATGTTCACTAAATTATTTTATATATTAAGGCTTATTACTAGCTTTTGCATTATATTTCAGTTATCTATCTTCATTGATGAAAGCAGTGTTTTAGAAAGATCATTTTGTCAGTACTTAGTAAGATGCATGAATTTTAAACAATCAGAAAGTGAAGTCCTGGATTAAAAGAGAATCAATACCAAAAGCAGGCTAATAAAATGACAAGAGATTATAAATAAGAGTCTTTTTTTTTTTTAAATCTCATAGTTATGAGTCCTCTTAATATAAAACTCCAGGGACAAAAGGAATTATTAGCACTTTAACACAGGGAAAGCTGGACAATAAAAACGGGTATCAAAGTTCCCTAACCCAATCACAAGAATGACAATATGAAGGAGCATGCAAATTTCCAGACTTTAAACTATCAACTGTATCACTAAGTATCTATGCTGATCACCAACTCTGAAGAAATGAAAACCCACAAAATCTAATCATAAAATATCTTACCAGTAGGGAGTGCCAATGAAAGATTTTCTCTTTGCAATGGTGGCTGTTATTTTTGCAGCCACGCCAAAGTCAGCTAGGAAAAAGATTGAATAAAAATTTTAGTTCTTTCAATAAAGTTACCCACATTTCTAAATTTCACCCTAAGGCATGGCATTACTGTAAGAAAATGGCATTAATTTTACCCTTAGGCATGGCAGTAGTAATGCTAAGGAAATTTATGTAAATTGAGTACCTAAATATTTTCTTGCTTGGTTTATAACATTCATTAAAGGAAAATCATTTTTTGGCACTTTACCAGAATGAAACATACTTTATAAAGAACCAAATTAATAAAAAATTAATTATAAACACACTGAAGTTAATTAGGGAAAAAAAGATAAATAAACCACCCACCTAGATGCCTTTTACTCTAATAGAACTAGGGTAGTATTTTGGTGCTATTAAAGAAAGTCTTTTTTTTCTCTATAATTTTTAAATCGTTGTTACACATGACTGTAAAAAACTAAATATATTTATAGTTCATTTTTATCATTTAACACCTCAGGGAATCAACTATTATTCTCCTTAACTATTAATGTTGATGACTGAATAATGTTCCATAAGTGGATTTATTATAGTTTAACAGTTTTTCTTTTCTTTTTTTTTTTTTTTTTAAGATTTTTATAATTTACTTATGAGAGAGAGACACAAAGAGAGACAGAGGGAGAGAGAGCCAGCAAGCACACAGAGGAACAGAGGGAGATGGACAAGGAGGCTCCACGTTGAGTGCCAACCCCTTTGTGGGGCTACTTCCCAGGACCCTGAGATCATGACCTGAGCCGAAATCAAGAGTCAGATGCTTAACCAACTGAGCCACCCAGGTCCCCTAGTTTAAGTTTTTTCTATTGCTAGCCCTACGTTTGTACTTTTTTCTGTTATAATGTATAATTAATAATTCTATGAATATAGATTTTTTTTTCTTTAGGATTAACTTCCTTAAGAGTCTTAGCAGTATAATTACTGGCTCAAACATGAATATTACTGAGGTTCTTGATATGAATATTAAGCTTGTACAATGTTAATTCTCATTTAAAATTAATTTTATTCAATCTTTTTGGGAAAAAGTTTGAGGAACTTGAAATAACATACCTAATTTTACATCACCATGATCTGTCAATAAAATATTTGCACCCTAAAACAAAAATATAAATATAAATACTATTGAATTAGCATCATAAAACTCCTTCCAATACAATTATTAATTTAAGCATACTAAATGAACTTACTTTGATATCTCTATGCATTTTGCCCTTAGTATGCAAATAGGCAAGACCCTGAAGTTAAAAAAAAAAAAAAAAAGTATGCATTAGCAAAAAAGCAAACTTAACACCTACATTTATTAGTAAATCTTTTTACTTTTTACTAATAATCAATGTTTATTGTATTTCAAATTCATTTTCTGGTAAAAATCATAAATACTTTACTGTAATACCATCACCACAATCAAGATAATGAACATATCCATTACTCCCAAAAAGTCCCTCTTACATACAAATGCTGGTCTGTTTTCTATCACTACAGATTTAAATTTTCTATAGTTTTATGTAAACTGAATTATATAGTTTTTTTTTTGTCTCATCCCTTTCATTCACAATAATTAGTTTGAGATTCCTTGTTAATGTGTATATCTATAGTTCATTCTTCTTAGAGTAGTATTCCTTTGTACAGATATATCAGAATTTGTTTACACATCCACCTGTTAATAGACATTTGGATTGTTTACAGTTTTTGGCTTTTATAAATAAAGTTGCCATTAAGGTTCATATACAAGTATTGATATGATTTGCACCCCCCTCAGATAAATACCTAGCAGTGTAATGACTGAATTCTATGGTGGTAATAAATTTAAACTTTTAGGTAACTGCCAAACTGTTTTCCAAAGAAGCTGTTCCATTTTATATTGAAACCAGCAGGGTATGAGAATTTCAGTGATCCATATCCTCATCACCCTTCTTACAGTCAGTCTTTTGAATTTTAATCATTCTTTGGTGAAGTGTCTGGTTTTTGTTTTTTGTTTGTTTTTGAAGCTCCAAGTGACTTTATTAAGCAAGATTCACAGGTTGGGCAGCATCCCATCTATCAAGTAGAGGAGAGCTCCAAGGAGTTTTACAAAATTCCTAGGAAATAGGGTGGGACAAGAAGTTATTAACAAGAGAAAAATTGATTCAGGCAGGGTCACCTTCCCTTAGGGAGGATGGAGAGGGCCCGTGTGATAGATTCCTCACTGATGTTGGTCAGGAATTTCCCGATCAGCATTAGAGAAGTGTCTGTTCAAATCTTTTGTCCATTTATCTATTGGGCTCATGTTTTTATTATTACTGACTTTTGAGTTATTTATGTCCTCTCGATACAATTGTATTCTTGATCAGATATACACTTTACAAATATCTCTAATCTGCAGTTTCCCTTGTCATTCTCTTAACAGCGTCTCTAGAAGAATGGAAGTTTTCAATTTTAATAGTCTACTTTACCAAGATTTTCTTTTATGGATCATGTTTTCCGTGTTATACCTGAAAATGCTTTGCTGAATTCAAGACCACAAAAGTTTCTCGATTCCTTCTAGCAGTTCTAGTTTTACGTTTTAACATTTATATCTATGATTACTTTTAGGTTTTTACATATGATATGAAGTATAGAAGTTCATGTGTTGGCATATGGATGTCCAATTATTCCAATACCATTTATTGAGAAGTCTATACTTTCTTCACTGATTTGTCTTTTCAACTTTGTTAAAAATCAGCAGCCCATATATGTGCAGATTTAATTCTGGTCTTTCTATTCTGTTCCAGTAAGCTATTTTTCTACTCTTATGCCAATGCCACTATGTTTTGATTAATATAGTTGTATAAGTCTTAGAACTGCTGTTGGCTCTCAAATTTTATGTTCCTTTTTTAAAGTTGTTTGACTATTCCAGGTTCTTTGTACATCCACAGTGATTTCAGAATGAGCTTTTCAATTTCTACAAAAAAAAGTGCTTCCATGGATTTTGTTTGGGATTGCACTGAATCTATAGATCAACTTGGGGAGAACTGGCATCGTAACTACTGTTTAATCTCCTGATCCCTGAATATGGTATAGTTCCCCATTTACTTAGGTCTTTGTTAGTTTTTCTTATCAGTTTTGTAGTTTTTAGTATGCATGGATTTACATATCTTTTGTCATACACATTTCCTTAAGAATGCCATATTTTTTGTTATTATAAAAGTTCTAATTGTCTGCTGCTAGGGTATAGAAATCCAATTGATCTTGTACATGCATCTTGAATCCTGCAAACATTATAGCCTCACTTATTAGTTCTAGAAGCTACTTTGTAGATTCTATTCCATTTTTTATACATATTTCTATATCATTTATATATTTATATATTATTTATAATATATATTATATGTATTATTTATATATATTTCTATATCATTTTTTAAATGATTATATGGTCTGTGAATATTGTTTTACTTCTTACTTTCTCATCTGGATGCCTTTTATTTCATCTTTTTCTTATTGCCCTGGATGAAACCTCCAGTACAATGTTGAAAAGAAGTGATGAGAGTAGACATTCTTGCACTGTTTGATTGATCTTGGTGGAAAAACATACAGCATTTTATCATTAAGTATGACTTAGTGGTAGGTTTTCGTAAGTGTTCTTTATCAGGTTGAACAAGTTCCTTTCTACTCCTGGTATGCTCAGAATCTTTATGAGGCATAAATGCTGGACTTTGCTAAATGTTTTTTTTTTTATTTATGATGATCATACAGTTTTCTCATTTTGTTTGCTATTATGGTCAATTACTTGAAATAATTTTTGAGCATTACATCAAATTGCATTCTAGGATAAACCCTACTTATTGGTGATGTATTATCCTTTCATATATGTTGTTGTATTACCCCTGCTAACCTCTTATTTTCCTTTTAAAGTTTTGTATCTGTGTTATGTAGGATATCATTAGTCTGTAGTTTTGTTCTCTTGCAGTATTATTTGATTTTGGTTTTGGAGAAATCCTGGTTCATAAAATCATTTGGGAAGTAGTCATTCTTTACACTATATTTTCTAGATAAGTTTGCGTAGAATTGACATTATTTCTTTCTTAAATGTTTGGTAGAATTTATGTATCTACATGATCTGATTTGGGAGTTTTCTTTGTGGGAATATATATAAACATTCTGTCGTAATATCTTTACGTTCATTCCTAATATTATTTTTAATTTTCTCCTAGAAGATGATCAATTTTATTGATTATTGATCTTCTCAAAGAATCAGTATTTGGTTTTATTGATTTTTTCATATTTTTGCTATTTCATTGACTTCTATTCTTTATTATTTCCTTTCTCTGTTTACCTTGGATTTAATTTGATTTTTTAAAAAATTTTCTTAAGGTGGAATTTGAAGATACTAATTTCAGACCTTTTTTCCCTTTCTAATAGAAGTGCTCAGTGCTATAAACTTCCTTCTAAGTATTGCTTTAGGAATACCCCAAATCTTCATGTGTTATATTTCCATTTCATTTGGTTCAAAATACTTTTTAGTTTCTCTTCTGATTTCTTCTTTAGAGCCATGGGTTACTTAACAGTGCTTTATTTAGTTTCCACATATTGGGAGATATTCCAGAAATACTTCTGTTAATTTTTAATTTAATGCAATGTGATCAGAGAACATACTTTGTATTACTTCAATCCTCTAAAATGTATTAAGACATATTTTATAGCTCAAAATATGGTCTATCATGATAAATGCTCTAAGGGTACTTGAGAAGTATATGTATCACACTGTTAGACTGAAATGTCAGTTAGGTCAAGCTGGTTGGTTGTATTGATTTTCTGCCTACTTGCTCCACAAAATTATTGTGAGAGGAGTATATGTGATTATAATTGTATGTCTATCTTCCTAACAATTCTCTCAGTTTTTGCTCTTTTATTTTGAAGCTGTGTTATTGGGGTTTTCTTAAACATTTAGGGTTGTTACATCTTTGACGAAGTGGCCCTAAAGAAGTGTTAGTCTTTGCTCTGAAGTCTACTTTATCTGATATAATAATGGCCACTCCAAGTTCCTCTTTAATAGTTAGTATGATACATCTTTTTCTTTACTTTTGACTATTTGTGTTTTTATAAAAGTACAGGCAGCATCTAGTTGGGTCTTACATTTTTCCATTCTGACAATTTCTGCCCTTATTTATTTTTTTAAAAAAATTTTATGTAATAACAATTATTTGTAATAGGATGTACAGCATGATGATTTGATATGGACATATATAGTGAAGTGATTATTTGAGTCAAGCTAGTTAACATATCATCTCTTCATAGTTACGGTTTGGGTCTTTTTGTAACAAGAGCACCTGAAATTTACTCTCAACATATTTCCAGTATTCAGTACAGTATTATTAACTATTGTCATGCTGTACATTAGTCATCAGTCAATCTATCTGGCTGCGGCTTTATAGTCTGACCAACATCTCTGCATTTCTCATCCCTGACCCCCAAGTTCCTGGTAGCCATCATTCATTCCACTCTCTACATTTGTAAGTTCAACTGTTTTAATTCTACATATAAGTGACTTATGCAGTCTTTGTCTCTAGTGCCTGGCTTATTTCTGGCTTATTTCACTCAGTACAATGTCCTACATTCAAATATGTTGTCACAAATGACAAGATTTCCTTCTTTCTTATGATTGAATAATATTCCACTGTATATATACACTATGCCTTCTCCATTCATCTGTCAACAGACACCAAAGGTGGAAGTTTGTCAGCATAATAGAATTTCAAAATTGGAACTAATCTTGGTAGATTAGTAAGGGCATCTTACTAATTAGATGGGCATTAGGAGGGCATCCTTACCAATGATCATTTATATACTTGGGGAATAGAACCATAAAAAGATTGTTAGTCATATACTAGGGACAATGCAAATTCAAGTTTTCGTTTTCTTTTTTACTACCATTTAGTACTCTATCCATTACTTAAAGCAATGACTTCGGGAAATTAAAATTAAAAAAAGAATCTGTGAACAATTCTCTGCTATGATGTCTGATTAGTTTTGTATTTTATCTGAATTCAAAAAGTAGATTAGATATCTAAGTTACGGGACTATTACAGAAATATATATATGTATGACGAATTTACTTTTGTGTATTTAACACTCAGATTTGACATGTATGTCTTCTAAAGCATGAGGAAACCAACTCTTAGAAATTAGAGTTTTCTCTTAAGTCAATCTCCCAGTTTCCAAAATATGGAAAAAGAACATACAGAACATCAATTTCACTTGTAAACAAAGTACAAGACCTAGGAAATGTAGGGATAGAAGCATTAATTAACAATTATCAGTTGTAAATTACCAAAATAAAAAATGTAATCACTACTACTTAATTCTGAATTTAAATGCTTTAAAGGATATGAACAAAATTATTATTTGCTAGTTTTCTGAGGCACTAAAAAATAACTACATTGGGAGAAATGCTGCATACTCTACACTTTATTAAAGGGTTACAATCTGGTTAAACACACTAAAAGCTCTCACAGGTTCTGAAAGAAGTAAAGAAACTTCTGGTTTAATACAATGTTGACCAAAACTATAAAATGGGGTTCTGCTATCAATAATACTTATTAAGGATTAATAATAGAACTAGAAGTTCCAGATAACATTCTGGGTTATGGTTTGCTAATTTATTCTCATTTTGGGAGAAACAGTAAAAAAGACTTCATGTTTTATGCAAAAGGATTCCTTCTACTGTCATAAAACTTAAAGGGAAAGACAACTTGTTACGATTAAGAAGTTTGGTGATTCATTCACAAAAACCAATTCACACCTGTGGCTTTCCTTAGCTCTGCAGCAACTAAGGACCAAGCTTGACAAAATGGAACCCCAGACATCACCACTGTTTAAACCAGCATCAGTTTAAATGAATTCTTATGACTCATTCAGGAATAAAGAACCAGGCTTACAAAATTACAATATGAAAGGTTAACAAAAAATCATTTGGCTTACTCTTTTTCTTTAGGGCAGATCATCATTTTATAGTTTTCAATCGTGAAACTAGAACTGCCTTTCTATCCACATAAGCAAATGCATTACCTGTAAAGTTTCTCTGCATACATAGGCTATTTGCAATTCCGATAATGGCCCAGTAACTAGGAAAAAAGAGAGAACACATTGTAATACATTTCAATATAACAGATTAAAAACAGTCTACCTTAAAAATGACAAACTATTATAAAACTTCTGTACATATCATTGGGTGACTTCTCACACAAGCATATATTATTCTTGTAATTAGGAAACAAAAAGAAAGTAAAGTTGAGAACTTCAAAATTTACTTTAAAAATGGAAGATTTACTCTATAACAACTTCGGTCACTGAAAATATAGGGATTCACTATGTGCAAAGCGTAATACTAGGCATCACAGGACTTTCTATAGAAAACAGTAGACATGATCTTAATTCTGAACAATTTTTCTAAAATAAAGCCAAGAAATGAGATAAACATACATAATTAATTACAGTTATATGAAGAAGTAGAGAACCATAAAGAGATCAATTGTTGAAATGTATTGAAAGGCAATATATACTTTATTAAAAGTCAAGATATTATTTCTTTAGAATAATTCTTTGCTATATTTTTCAAAAGAGGAAGGCTTGATCTAGAACCTTACCTAAGTATCCAGGTAACAACTTTTTCTTCTTCTTCTTCTTCTTTTTTTTTTTTTTTAAAGATTTTATTTATTTTTATTTTAGGGAGAGAGAGAGAAAGAGTGTGTGAGCAGGGGAAGGGTAGAAAGAGACAGAATCTCCAGCAGACTCCTTGCTGAGGACAGTGCCCAAGGCGAGGCATAATCTCAAGACCCTGAGAGATCAAGACCCTGAGAGATCATGACCAAGAGGTGGTCAACACACCTCAACCCAATGAGCTACCCAGGTGCCCTATCTTTTTTTAATTTTTTTAAGATTTATTTATTTTAGAGAGACAGAGAGAGAGAGAGAGAGAGCATGAACAGGAGGGCCAAAGGGAGAGAAAATCTCAAGCATACTCTGCACTGAGTGCAGAGCCCAATGTGGGTCTCAATCTCACAACCCTGAGATCATGACCTGAGTTGAAACCAAGAGTCAGAGGCTTAACCAACTGCACCACCCAGGTGCCCCTTCTTTTTAAAATTTACTTGAAAGAGAGATCGAGCTCATGTGTTCTTGGGAGGAGGGGCAGAGGGACAGGGAGGGAGACTCTGAAGCAGACTCCTGGAGCCCCATGGGGCGGAGAGTTGGGGGAGGCAACCTTGATCCCATGACCATGAGATCATGACCTGAGCAGAAATCAAGAGTCAGATGATTAACTGACTGAGTCACCAAGGCACCCCAAGGTCATTTCTGACAACCAGGTCTCTATTATGAAATATAAAATCCTTTTGTTAAGTACCAGACACAAAAAATATGCCTTTCAGGGATGACTGGGTGGCTCAGTTGGTTAAGCATGGGACTCTTGGTTTTGGTTTAGGTCATGAACTTAGGGTCTGAGATTAAGCCCTGTGTTGGGCTCCATGGAGCTCTCTCCCTCTGCCCCCTCCTCATTCTCTCTCTCTCTCTCTCTCTCTTAAAAAAAAGTTTTGCAATACCATGAGAATATTTGAAATCTGGGGTGGTTTTTGGTGACAGTGAAACCGAATTAGGTACTTATACATAACCTTCCCTTAAAAGAAATATTTTACTGCATATTTTAATCACTGGATGTCTACATCTACACAGGAACATAAAATTTTGATATTTAGCAACTTGATGGAATAATAAAATAAGGGAAGCCATCTTATTAACAGTTTATAGTAAGTATAGATATTCTTGTTTACTATGCTATCTTGTATACAATATACAGGGATGGATACTTCTTGTATTCAATTTGATTGAACAAATATCAGGTTAAAAAATGGAAAGGAGAAATTTAATAAATAAGATTCATATCTTAAAACAATTGTTTTAATTAATTTAAAAAATTTATGTAAAAATGCAAGCTATAGTTTTATTTATCCATATTCTTGAGTTCTATCTGTAAAAGTGTGAATAAAAATTATAATGGTATGAAAACTTTTCATATAAATAATCATAATTCTTCACAAAATCACAGAAAGGAATTTTAAATTGAATGGCATAGAGTTTTCGCCAATAACTCTTTAAAATCAACAATAGGATAAAAGAGAAGACTAATTCTAGTATGATAGGATACATAAGAAAATGACTAGTATTTAAGAAAATAAAACTTTTTTTTTTTAAAGATTTTATTTATTTATTTGACAGACAGAGATCACAAGTAGGCAGAGAGATAGGAGGAAGCAGGCTCCCTGTGGAGCAGAAAGCCCAATGTGGTACTCGATCCCGGGACCCTGAGATTACGACCTGAGCTGAAAGCAGAGGCTTAACCCACTGAGCCACCCAGGTGCCCAAGAAAATAAAACCCTTTAAAAAAAAAACTTTTTTTTTTTTAAAAAAATGGGATTTACTCTTGCTTTTTAAAGATTTTATTTATTTATTTGAGAGAGAGAGTGTGTGTGCAAGCACAAGCAGTAAGCAGGGGAAAGGAGTAGAAAGAGAGGGAGAAGCAGACTCTCTCCTGAGTAGGGAGCCCAGCTCAGGCCTCGATCCCAGGATTCAGGGATCATGACTTGAGCTGAAGGCAGACACTTAACCGACTGAGCCACCCAGGTGCCGCTCAGTCTCATTTTAAAAACTCTTTGTAATATTTTATATATTTTTAATATTTATGCGGTGTAATATTATTTAAATTAAAAAAGGCAGTGTCCAGAGTTTAGATATCAGTCACAACTATTTTTCTGTCATGGTTATGTGACAAAATTAGATTATTATTATACTTATTAATTTATGATTAAATAATACATCAGTACATTTTTATTATAATTCAAAATTTTACTTATGAGTCTCACCTTACCCTCCCCTAGAAGTAATGACTTATCAATTTGGTACATATCCTTTCATTTTGCTGTGCATTGAATCATATGTAATGTGAATATAAAAAATTATATTTTTAGGATGCCTGGGTGGCTCAGCTGGTTAAGTGGCTGCCTTCGGCTCAGATCATGATCCCAGAGTCCTGGGATTGAGCCCCACATCGGGCTTCCTGCTCAGCAGAGAGCCTGCTTCTCCTTCTCTCTCTGCCTGCTGCTCGGCCTATTTCTGCTCTCTCTCTCTCTCTCTCTGTGTCAAATAAATAAGTAAAATCTAAAAAAAAAAAAAAAGTTAACATAAAAAAATTATATTTTTAAAAGTCTAAGTGTGACTGATTATGCTATACATATTTTTTCTTGATCCACTTTTTCCATTTAAAAAGAGGCCTTGGGGGGTGCCTGGGTGGCTCAGTGGGTTAAAGCCTCTGCTTTCGGCTCAGGTCACGATCCCAGGGTCCTGGGATCAAGCCCCACATCCCTGCTGAGCAGAGAGCCCGCTTCCTCCTCTCTCTCTGCCTACCTCTCTGTCTACTTGTGATCTCTGTCAAATAAATAAATAAAATCTTAAAAAAAAAAAAAAAAAAGAAGCCTTGGAGAGATATATTCAGGTCAGTATAAATGGAGCTACTTCATCTTTTTAAACACTGCATAGTATTCCATATTACAGGTGCAACATAGTTTATTTAACAATTGCTCTATCGGTTATTTTAAAGATTTTTGTTTATTTATTTGACAGAGAGACACAGCAAGAGAGGGAACACAAGCAGGGGAAGCGGGAGAGAAAGAAGCAGGCTTCCCACCAAGTAGGGAGCCTGACGTGGAGCTTGATCCCAGGACAATGGGATCATGACCTGAGCCAAAGTCAGACGCTTAATGACTGAGCCACCCAGCTGCCCCTCTATCGGTTATTTTAAAAATCTGATCTTGCAAGCTACAAATATTATTTGAACTTGATTAGCACTTATTTTTACATTTACTATGGTTGTATTTATAAACTTGATGATTGAAATTTGATAAGGCTATCAATATAAAGATTTCCGCACAGAAATGTTTGAAAGTATTTCACATAATTCTTAATAAATGATGCAAAGCAAAGCTGGAATGGGAGTTTTACTATTCCATATTCAGTTAAATAAAGAAAAGAAAAACTTTTATTATAAGGATCTCTATTTAGTCTCATAAACTCTAGAAAACCAGGAAATTGTCAACAACAAAACAAATTGGAAGCTAAATTGTACAGCCAAAATGAAGATTATTTCTAAATAGTAAAATCTAATTCAACACAGAAAATGACCTAACCACCTAACAGAATGCTCAATAAAAAATACTTCAAATGTTTAAAAATTATATATTTTTAACACAAAAATATAGCAACAATTATACTGCTTTCTTAGGTAGGTTAGAAACTGTATCTAAAAAGTAAAATTTGTTGGATTGTACAAGAACTCTTAGATTTCTCAGTTCAGGTTTCAGCAAATTTAATTGGATTACCAATAAAAATAAAGTTTAGATTTCTTTTACACAATAATACTATAGGAGCAGAATGGAAGAATATAAAACAGTTTATCTACCTATCAATATCTGTGGTTAACCACAAATAATAAAAACAACAATATTAAAGTCAAAGTCAGTTTTAAAATATAAAGTCAAATTGACAGTACCATGGTAAATATCTTGAAGTGATCCACCACCACAGTATTCCATACAAATCCACAGTTTTTCTCGACTAATATGAAAGAGAAAGAAAATTATATTAGCTAGTTAATTCTTAATCACTGAATACTTTGAAGGCTTCCCCTCTTCAGTACACCAAGGTTTAGAACGGATTACAGGGTCTACAGGAAATTGCCCTGGCGGAGTCTTCCAGATACAGAAAAGCATAGTAACTTACCGTCTTAAATGGTTTGGAATAAAATCACTTTAATAAGCTAAAACACTTATTTGTAATCATTTGTAATATTTATTGCCAGATAAGATATAACTGCATAAATGAGGTATCACTAATACAGCTGGGGAGACAGTAAGAAAACCCGAGAAAACTTAATATAACTTTAAAAATTTTTATGTAACAGCAGTTACATGAAAAGAAGGGAGAGCGGTAGTAAAGACTTATAAAATACAAGGAGAACAGATTTTTTTTCTTTACCTGAGATAGCTCCCAAAGTAGGCAACAATGTTGCAGTGTTTACATTCTTTAACCATAAATATTTCTTGTTGAATCAAAGAAAAATCATCACCTGAAAAACAAAATGATAAAACTCAGACACCACGTTATATTTTAAGTCATGGGAAAATGGAAGGAAAACTTTACAATGTTAGAGATGAGGAATTAGATGCTCTTAATATCTCAGTGAGAATATAAACTGATACATTCTTTCTAAAACACAGAAGCCTTAAAAATAAAATCTTTTAACTCAAAATGTCATTTAATTTTTTTTTTCTTAGGAACGCCTGAGTCACTCAGTCATTAAGCCTCTGCCTTGGGCTCATGGGATCAAGCCCTGCGTTGGGCTCTCTCCTCTGCGGGGAGTCTGCTCTTCTTTCTTCCTCTCTCCCTGCTTGTGTTCCCTCTCTCACTGTCTCTCTGTCAAATAAATAAAATATTAAAAAAAAATTTTTTTTTCTGAAGGAGATTGCACAGAGATAAATGTTTTATACAATGTGACTTAATAATGAATGATTAAATAACGTATAGTCCCTCTGCCTCTCCCCACTTGCACTCTGTCTCAAATAAATAAAAACAATCTTAAAAAAAAAAAAAAAGATGGGGGCCACCTGGGTGGCTCAGTCAATAAAGCACCTGCCTTTGGCACAGATCATCTATCTCAGGGTCCTCAGAAGGAGCCCTACATCGGGCTCCCTGCTCAGAAGGGAGTCGGTTTCTCCTTCTCTCTCTGACTCTCCCCACCACTCGTGTTCTCTTTCCCAAATAAATAAATAAAATCTTTAAAATATACATAAATAACTTATAGTACAGTTATACATATAATAGTTAAAACATTTTATATGAAAATACGTTCATGACATATTGAGTAAAAAAGGGATGTTTTATATATAAGTACATATGTATACAGAAAAAATGTCTCAGAAAACATATAATGTTTATGTCTGGGTGGTAAAATTAAGAAGTAATTTTACTTCTTTTTGTTTGTATTTTCTACTTTGTTTATTACAAACCTGTCTGAAAGTTCTTTAGGAAAAGTTATATTGAAATGAAATACTTGTTAGTTATGGGAATTTCATGTTTATTATAGGAATACCACCTAAAAAGGTACTGTCACCATCAAACTTCATTTTGTATAGCAGTCTTTTTTTGGGGGGGGTATTCAGTTTTTATTTTAATTCCAGTTAGTTAACATACGTTTACTGTCTATATTAGTTTTAGGAATACAACAGTGAATCAACAGTTCTACTCATTACTCAGTGCTCATTGTAAGTGTCCTCAATCCCCCTTCACCTATTTCACCCATCCCCTCACGCTCCCCGCTCTGGTAGCCACCAGTTTATCCTCTGTAGTTTAAAGAGTATGGTTTTCTGTTTCTTCGTTCATTTGTTTTGTTTCTTAAATTCCACATATGAGTGAAATCATATGGTATCTTTCTCTGACTTATTTTGCTTAATATTATACTCTCTAGATACATTCATGTTGTTGTAAAAGGCAAGATTTCACTTGTAAAAAAATATTTCTTTTTTTTTTTTTTTTTTTTTAAAGATTTTATTTATTTATTTGACAGAGAGAAATCACAAGTAGATGGAGAGGCAGGCAGAGAGAGAGAGAGAGAGGGAAGCAGGCTCCCTGCTGAGCAGAGAGCCCGATGCGGGACTCGATCCCAGGACCCTGAGATCATGACCTGAGCCGAAAGCAGCGGCCTAACCCACTGAGCCACCCAGGCGCCCCTAAAAAAATATTTCTTAACTGTCTGCCAGCAGAAGGAGCTCAATGGAGATAATCCTAAAAGATGATGATCTATGTGTACCATTATCAGTTTATGCACAAGTAGGGAGTAGTTCCTGCAAGTTAGAGTAGAAGGCTTGCCCACCTAGGTATAGAGGCTTTCTTTGTCCAGTCCTGGATACCAGAATACCATTTCTCCTTATCTTACTCCTCTACCTGACCCTTTTCCATTATGGCATTAAAACTGATTTATCCACGCAGCCCCCGCGGTAGCAGCCGCTGAGCCCGCCGCTGCCGCCGCTAAGCAGAAGATGGCTGTGCCTCCCACGTATGCTGATCTTGGCAAATCTGCCAGGGATGTCTTCACCAAGGGTTATGGATTTGGCTTAATAAAACTTGACTTGAAAACAAAATCTGAGAATGGACTGGAATTTACAAGCTCAGGTTCAGCCAACACTGAGACCACCAAAGTGACGGGCAGTCTGGAAACCAAGTACAGGTGGACCGAATATGGTCTGACGTTTACAGAGAAATGGAACACTGACAACACGCTAGGCACAGAGATCACTGTGGAAGATCAGCTTGCACGTGGACTGAAGCTGACCTTTGATTCATCCTTCTCACCAAACACAGGGAAAAAAAATGCAAAAATCAAGACAGGGTATAAGCGGGAGCACATCAACCTGGGCTGCGATGTGGATTTCGACATTGCCGGTCCTTCAGTCCAGGGTGCCGTGGTGCTGGGCTATGAAGGCTGCCTGGCTGGCTACCAGATGAATTTTGAGACTGCGAAGTCTCGAGTGACCCAGAGCAACTTCGCGGTTGGCTACAAGACTGACGAGTTCCAGCTCCACACTAATGTAAATGATGGGACAGAGTTTGGTGGCTCCATTTATCAGAAGGTGAACAAGAAGTTAGAGACCGCTGTCAATCTGACCTGGACTGCAGGAAATAGTAACACTCGCTTTGGAATAGCAGCCAAATATCAGATTGACCCTGATGCCTGCTTCTCGGCTAAAGTGAACAACTCCAGCCTGATAGGTTTAGGATACACTCAGACCCTAAAGCCAGGTATCAAACTGACACTATCAGCTCTGCTGGATGGCAAGAATGTCAATGCTGGCGGCCACAAGCTTGGTCTAGGACTGGAATTTCAGGCATAAATGAATACTGTATAATCGTTTAATTTTAAACTATTTTGAGCATAGCTACCTTCAGAATTTAGTGTACCTTTTAATGTTGTATGTCTGGGATGCAAGTATTGCTAAATATCATGTTAGACCTCCAGGTTAAAGATGATTCAGCTTTAAGGTGTTACCCTTTCAGAGGTACAGAAGAAACCCAGTTCCAAGAAAAGTCCTTTGAGCTGTAGACTTGGAGGAGCTTGGGACCCCCTCTACAGAGTTCAGGTTTCTTTTTTATCTAGAAATGGCTGCAAATGGAAGCTGATAATTTGTAGGCACTTTGTTCATTGGTATTGAGTACATGAATGAAATTATGACTTCTTGAGAATTGAACTGGGTTTCCTGTCTGAAGGAAGGAGAGACTCATGGGTGGTAATGTACACACTCATCTGAAAGAGACTTTTTTAGACAGATTTTCCTGACCTGTTTCCACTCCAGTCCATCACCTCTTTTACACCAAAAGTAGTCTGCAGGGTGTGGTAGCTGTTTCTTTTGTGCCATTTTGGGGGTGGAAAAGTTGGATGTGATGAAGCCAATAATTCAGGACTTAATTCCCTCTCATGTTGTGGTTTTCTGCCCTTGCACCAGAGTATGAAATAGCTTCTAAGAGTCCCAGCTCTGAGCTGGGAAGAGTCTCTGTGACTGTAATCGCATTGTGACTACACTCGGAATCGAAATTGGACTTATTATATTCTCGCCACTCAGTTTATTTTTTAATAATTAACATCACTTAAAGTAAAACTTGAATAAAATATTGAAACCTCAAAAAAAAAAACTGATTTATCCAGTTAATCTCCAACAAGGGGGCTAGATTCTAGCCTATCCTTCACTTTACCAGGAAGCCCTGAATTACAAAGGAAAAGAAGAGTAAAGAATTACCTAACTTTGTTAATTTATGCTATTCTTTGGATTTTAGCCTACTCTCACTTTTAAATGTACACAGAAGTCCTATCAGAGCTGTGCTGAAAAATGCTCCACTTAAGTCTGGGATTTAGTCTGTTCCAAATCAGACTTTCTCACGGGAGTAACTTGACAAATAATGTTAACTTCAAATGGTATGTAAATGCTTAAACTGACCTTTAAAAGCCAATAATATGGCTGAATTAATACTAATAACAAACCACTACTTTCTGGGTAAATTTAGGTGGAGACCCACCCCACAACTGTGGTTCTAGCAGAAGCTACATGAGGTTTCTGCCAGAAAAGGTGGGGTCCTGGTGAGACTGAGCAACAGTTTTCTACAGTGGTAGCTGGAAGCTAGAGTTCACAAGAACAGCTCTTAAATAACTCAGATGTCTGGGGACTGCACCTTCTTCGATATCCTTTACTTTGTGAATAAATTCCAGTTTTGAATATATTCTTTATATATCTGTTTCACCATTGTCTTAAGCTTTAATCCAAAGTGGGTAGACTCATCTTTGAATTGAAACTGCACCATGAAACAGACTTATATAAAGATAATATTTTTGTTCTATCCTGAAAGGCAGAGAAGCTAAATACAGTTATTCATTACAGATGTAACTATTCTTTGATGGGTTTCATCAGCTTCTTCAAAATGATCTAAATTTGGGTTCGCTTTATTCTTCTGGTTGGGAGATGACAGACTACTGTTTTCTTTTGAGAAAAAGCTTAAAATCCACTAGGTTCAGAAGCCTCAGGCTTACAGGTTCCAGCTCTGTTGTTCACGTATCAATGGATTTTGAGTTTATTTCCTCAAAAAAGAGAATTTTCATTCTTCATGCTTACACAATATAAGGATGAGACTAGCTGAGAAATACAGAACCCCGTATTTGCAGTTTTGACTAAGTACCTGTTATTTCCAACCAGATGTCTTGTAGCGCCAATATCTTTCCTTAAGAACCAATTTTCTCTTTGAACTTTCTATTTGTGTTAATGACACTTTCGTTAGGCTCACTTTATGCTTTCTGAATCAGAATCTTCAGGGGATTCCTAAGATCAGGCAAGTTTCAGAAACACTGTTTTAAATACTTCTGTTTGGATAAGTATTTTCCGAGTTATAAGTACCTGGTTTATAAACAGTTTGTAACAACAGCTATTTATATTGACATAACCATTCCACTTCAGGATTATGCATCTCCATTCTTTGTTTTGGAGAACAAACCTGTCAAAACAGATTTAACTCTTGGCTACTGATATACTTAATGGTTTGATTTAAAAAATATATATATATTTTATATATATTATATATATTGATATCTTTATCTATATAGATATCAAAATATATCTCTTTTACATTCCCTTCCTTCACCCCTTTGGATGGCAGGAAGGAAAGAGGGCAAGGAACATGCATATATATAATTTGTCTCATCCTGACAGTTAATTCCATATCAGGCAATCTTTTTCATAAATACATCTATTTTCCTTAATCTTCTTACTCATTTCTCTCTGTCATCTGTCATCTAATTGCTGGTCATTTACATTTACTACAGAAGAATCTTATTCTCTATTGTCTTTGCTTTATGCATGGAACAAAAAACAACACTAAACACAGTAAATTTAGAAACCACTACTGTAACATCTACTCAAGAAAAGGAAAGCCAAAGTCCTCAAGTTAAATTAGACCAACAAGCATACAGAGAATGTACCTCCTACTACTAAAGCCTTTGCAAGCCCCTGGATATCCTCTTCAAAATGTCCTTAAGATCTAGTTGTCTAGTATCTTGTGGAGAGTTTTTGCATCTGTTTATGAGAGACACTGGTCTGCCTTTGGTTTTGGTATGAAAGTAATACTAGCACTATGAAGTGAGGCAGGCAGGTCACATTTACTGGGTGCTGATCCTGTCAGGCACTGGGGAAGTATTAGTAGAAAAAACAAACAAAAACAGACAAAGCACTTGCTCTCTGGGTGGGCAACAGAAAGTAAAACAAATGAACATACATGTGAAGTGCTATAAGTGCTAAGAAGAAAAGTTAATTAACCAGGGTTTGGGAACAGAGAATGATGGAGCTAAGCGCTATTTTTACATAGACTGAAGGGTCAAAAAAGTCTTCCTGATAAGGTGATGTCTGAGCAAACAGATGAATGTAGTGAGGGAGTAGGTCAAATGGATCCCCAAGGGAATAGCATTCTAGGCACAAGGAACAGCAAATATAAAAGCTTTACAGCAAGAGTGTGTCTGGCACATTAGAAAACAGAGAGAAGCCCAGTGTTTGTAAAGTGAACCAGAACAGTGGTTAAAAGACTGGATGAGCCAGGAATTAGAAGCCCAGATCAGAAATAGCCTTTTCTTGGTGACTGGGTGGCTAGTCAGTTGAGCATGTGATAATTTCAGCTGAGGTCTTAATCTCAGAGTCATGAGTTCAAGCCCCGCATAGGGTTCCACACTGGGCATGAAGCCTACTTAAAATTAAAAGGCAGGAGGGAAACGCCTGGGTGGCACATCCCATGTTCAGGAATAAGATGATTTACTATTGTTAAGATGTCAATAAAATACCCAAAGCAATCTACTGACTCAACATAACCTTTATGTACCAAAATCCCAATAGCATCTTCTGGAGAAATAGAAAAAAATCATCCCAAAACTCATTTGGAACCTCAAAGAACCCCAAATAATTTTGGGAAAAAACAAAACAAAACAAAACAAAAAACAGATTTGGAAGATTCATACTCCCAGATTTCAAAACACATCACAAAGCCATAGTAATCAAAACAGCATGCTATTTCTATAAAAACACATATATCAATAGTATAGAGAGCCCAAAAATAAACCCACAAAATTATGATCAAATTATCTTTGACCAGGGTGTCAAGACAGCTCAACAAGGAAAAGACAGTCATTTCAACAATAAATCTTAGGAAAACTGAATATTTTCATATAAAAGAATGGAGATGTACCCTTATCTTACACTATATATGTACAAAAATTAACTCAAAATGAATTAAAGATCTAAATGTAAGACTCAAAATTATAAAACTCTTAGATAAAAACTTCCTAACTTTGGATTTGGCAATGATTTCTTAGATATGGCACCAAACGTACAAGCCAATGAAGGCAAAAATAGATAACTGGGACTATGTCAAACAAATTTTTTTTTCAATCAAGGGACATAAATAGGGGCACCTGGGTGGCTCAGTGGGTTAAACATATGCCTTCGGCTCAGGTCATAATCTCAGGGTCCCAGGATCGAGCCCCGCATCTGGCTCTCTGCTCAGCAGGGACCCTGCTTCCCCCTCTCTCTCTGCCTGCCTCTCTGCCTACTTGTGATTTCTCTCTGCCAAATAAATAAATAAAATCTTAAAAAAAAAAAGATATAATCAACAGAGTGAAATGACAACATGTGGAATGGGAGAAAATATGTGCAAACTATGTATCTGTTAAGTGGTCAATATCCAAAATATATAAAGAATTCCTCAACCCAACAACAAAAGATAAAAAACCAATTAAAACATAGCCAAGACTTGAGTAGGTATATCTCCAAATAGGATATGCAAATGGCAAGAAGCATATAAAAAGATGCTCCACATCACTAACCATCCAAGAAATGCAAAACAAAACCGCAAGCTATCACCTTACACCCATTAGGAAAGCTGTTATAAAGAAAACCAGAATAACAAGTGCTAATGGAGACATGGAGAAGTTGAAACCCTTCTGCACTGTAGAATGGTACAATCATTATGGAAAACAGTAAGGCAGTTCCTCAAAAAATTAAAAATTTACTACCATATGAACTACTAATCCTTTATCTAGGTATATATCCAAAACATGGATAAACCTTGAGGATATTATGCTGAGTGAAATAAACCACTCACAAAAGGACAAATTATAGGAGGTAACTTAAGCAATCAAGTATATACATATATATAAAAAGTAGATGGTGGTTACCAAGGGCTGAGGGAAAGGGAGCAAGGGAATTGCTGTTTAATAGATATGGACTTTCAGTTCTCCAAGATGAAAAAGTTCCAGAGATCTGTTTCACAACAATGTAAATATGTTTAACATCACTAAACTATAAGCTTAAAAATGGTTAAGACAGTAAAGCTTAATAACAGGTAACTAACTTTTACCATAATAAAAATAATTTAAAGTTCTGTGAATATAGCCTAATTTATTTAACCATTTCACTATGGGTGGATATTCAAGTTTTACAAATTACTGTTTTCAAACATATGTTTTGAAAATAAGAATCCAGTAACCTAAAAATTGTGGTATCATTTACAGTAAAATTACAATGCAAAAAGTAGCACTTTTAATTGATATTTGTAACAACTTAGTGACAGGAAGAGCTTTCTTTTTTTAAAAAAAATAAAAGGAAGAGCACTTTTTTTTGGTACTAGTACTTTTGGTACTGAATATATTTCTGAAGTGAAATGAAATCAACATTAAAGAGAGATAACAAAGGGAAAAACTCATTTTACTATACAGATAATACATTAACAGTATCATTTCCAGAAAACCAATTAACTCAATGCTAAAATTCTGTCAGATAATTTTCAAATGTCTTGTTGATTTGATTGTTTTTGTTGCTAATAAGGAAATATGAGTTTTTTCCACTGAGCAAAATGAACACAGAATGTAAATAGAACAGTCATTTCTAACAAAACATTTTCTTTGGGATGCCTCGCTTAGATTCTGAAAATTTATCTACAGAGAAAATCCTATCAGTTTTAAGCTCACTAATTTAGAATCAGACATTGAAGTTCACCTTTTAAATTACACAGAAACAAAAATATCTTCATTTCAGTGTTATCTTGTGTTCAAGAAGCAAACTGGGATCTAACTGAAATTGAGTACCTTAGAAAAACAAAGTGATTTTTACCTATAAAATGTCAGAAAAAGTCTATTTAGTCTTTATTAGCTTTCTGTACCTATTATTTAAAGCCTATTAAAAAAAAAAAAAAAAAAAACACTGGTGGGCACTTGTGTGACCCTAACTTAACTTTTCCAATTCAGCTGTGAACCTTCCAAATAATGAAGGCAGGATACTTATTTTTACCTAAGTAATATTAACTTTATACTTTATTTCACAGATTATTTTGAAAAATCAAAATTCTCAGATTTTAAAATAGAAGTTAAATACTAAAAAAGCAAGAACAAGCACTTACCCAGAATACCTGACATGTGACCTATTTGGCCAAAGCTCCTACTTTGGGATTTCTTTCAAGAACATTAACAAGGCAAATTAATGGTTGCTTAAATCTTTATATACATTTTGGCTTTTTAAAAATTTACTTTCTCTGTTTATACTTCCAGCAAATAAGATGAAGTATTATAAAACAAAACTGAGGGGTGGCTCAGTCAGTTAAGCACCTGCCTTTGGCTCTTGTCAATGATCTCTAGGTCCTGGGACTAAGACCCACATATCTGACCTGCTTCCTGACGCTCAGCAGGGAGTCTGCTTCTCCCTCTCCCTGTACCCTCCCTTATAATTCTCTCTCTCAAATAAATAAAATAAAATAAAATGGAAGTAACTGAGAAAAGCTTTAAACATCCAAAGATACAGATTCCTATTCATTTTGAAAACTGTCTAAATCAATGAAGTACATTTAATTTGTTATTTTACTTAAAAATGCTGAATTATTTCATGAACATTTCTAATTCAGCATTTTAAAAAACAAGGACACAAGGTATACCACATTAATCACCATGGGTAATGATTTTATTAAATCCCATCCTTATAAGCAAAGCTCATGGTTTTGGTTTTTTTTTTTTTTTTTTTTAAGATTTTATTTATTTATTTGACAGAGATCACAAGTAGGCAGAGTCAGGCAGAGAGAGAGGAGGAAGCAGGCTCCCCGCTGAGCTGAGAGCCCGATGTGGGACTTGATCCCAGGATCCTGGGATCATGACCTGAGCCGAAGGCAGAGGCTTTAACCCTCTGAGCCACCCAGGTGCCCCCATGGTTTTGTTTTTAATTGAGGTGTAACTGACATACAACATTGTATTAGTTTCAGATGTAGGACATAATGATTTGATATTTGTCTATATTGTAAAATGATCACCACAATACGTCTAGTTACAGTTTGTCAGTAATTACAAAATTTTTTTTCTTGTGATGAGAATTTTTAAGATTTATTCTCTCAGCAACTTTCACATATGCAATAAAGTATTGCTAACAAGAGTCACCATGTTGTACATTACATCCCCATGATTTATTTTATACCTGGAATTTTGTATCTTTTGACTCCCTTTACCCATTTCACCTACCCCCACCCAACACCTTCTGGCAACCACCAATTTGTTCTCTGTATCTATGAACTTGGTTTTTATTTTTATTTAGAGTCCACATGTAAGTGAAATCATATGGCATTTGTCTTTCTCTGACTTATTTCACTTAGCATAATGTCCTCTAAATCCATCCATGTTGTCACAAACGGCAGGGCTGCATTCTTTTTTTACATATACACACATCTCTATCCACTCATCCATGGACAGACACTTCATATATATGTATCTTGGCTATTGTAAAAATTTTCCCCACGTCCCCACTTACTTCTTCTCTTTTTGATAAGAGCCATACTTTTTTTTTTTTTTTTTAAATAAGAGCCATTCTTATGGTTCATTGTAGTTTTGATCTGCATTTCCCTGATGATGAGTGATGCTGAGCATCTTTTCATGTGTCTACTGGCCATCAGGATGTCTTCTTTGGAAAAATGTCTACTCGGAACCTATGCCCATTTTTAAATCAGACTGTTTGGGTTTCTTTTCGCTAGTGTGAGTTCTTTACAGTTTTAAACAAACTAGCATGTGCATAACTTGAAAATACTATCCTTAGTTTTGCCAGGAAAGAGGGGTTATAATGGGAGAAGAAAATGGGTAAGGAAAGTAGGATTCTGAGGATCAGCTTTCCCAAGAATCTTGCTTCTGTTCTGGCTGTTGGCTGCCACTAGCTACAGACTTGAGCAAAATGAGCATCTGTAAAATGAGTTAGAGGGAAGGCTGCAATTCAGGCACAGACAGGAAAAGATGGTGACATGCATCATCATACTATCTGCCTGCTTTTCTAGGGCAGTCCTTATGTCTGAACAAAGAGATGGAAAATGAAACTAAAATATCAAAATGGTATCATCAGTATTATTTATTTTTAATACTAATCACTAGGAAGCCCAACTTCATTTGAATGTCACCATTTGTAAGATGGTATGCATATTTAATAAGTATCTAGTATAAAAACAAGATATGGAAAGGACTTAATCATTCTTAAAAATAATTATTTGCCTGTGTATATGAAGGGCAGCAAAAATACAGAGACACAGGAAAGAATGCTGACATTTTCTTTTTCTTTTATTTTTGTGGCTAATTAAAAAAAATTCTCTGTGCTAATTTATTTTTATTTTTAACTCTAAGTTTCATTTAGAATTTTTATGAGTATTAGAGTTGCAAAAGCAATCTGTTTTAGCAAAATTTTAAATATATTATTACATAAATATAATATTTTATAAATACAATAATCTTTAAGATTAAATTGTGAGGTAAGTCTATAATAAAATTCAGGACTGTACAATTAGTATAAACTTCAATAATCTATTTTTACCTGGGGAAAAGGATTATTGAGTTTACAGCTGGGAAAACATTTACTTAAAAAAGTCTTGTTTATGTTTTACCAGACACAAGGCTTTTTCTAAGTCATATTGGCAAATAATTATCTTTTCATGTCTAAATATAATTCTAAACCAGCTCATCTGTTAAATCGATACAAGGAAGCACTTTGTATTATACTGGCTTTAGCATGATTTTTTTTAAAAGCTGCTGAGTACAGTTAAGAATTCATTTCTGAAATACAGCTGTCTCCAGAATTATTTGAAGTTGAACTGAATTTTGGGAAAATTCATTAGCATACCATATTTTTTTTTTACCTAATCATTCCCTTAAGCCTGTTCCAAAAATGTGAAAAACACCACCTACTTTGGCTTTACTGAAAATGCTTAAAAAAAAAAAAAAAAGATATAAAAATCTATGGTCAACAGAAAAACATTTTTTTTTTAAAGAGGCAAAATACAAAAGGAAAAATCCATGAATAAGATGTAATGAAACAACCCAAAGGAATTAAATCACTGTCACAGCCAGATCAATTCCTCAAATTCTAAAGGAGAGATAATAAAAATAAATCAAAGTATTTACTAAAATGAAAAGTATACTGAGGGTTTTGGAGGGGAGGGGAGTGGGGGATTTCATGAGTCTGGTGGTGGGTATTATGGACGGCATGTATTGCATGGAGCACTGTGTGTGGTGCTTAAACAGTGAATACTGGAACACCAAAAAGAAATAAAATAAAATGGAAAAAAGTATATATATTTAAAGTATAAGAAAAACTTATAGTTGCTACTTCATAAATTTACTAAAATTACAATTACTATTAACAATGAATTGAAATCTGAAGATATAATAAATATTAAGGTATTATTTTCTCAATATCACAGCTTATAGTAGGTAAGTAGTATTAGTGCCACAATCAGGCAGAAGCAGCAAAACCTGCAGAGGAAAAATGCCAAGACAGCCTTACAGTCTTCCCTAATACTATACAAGGAGAAAATGTCTATAGATTTTTGAGGGTGGAAGAATGTGTGATACAAATAGTTGTAGATTTAGTCAAATGGTCATTCTTATTCAATGGCAAAAGAAAGACATTTATAATATTCATTTGTACAAAGACTATTTATTGAGTGTCTACTGTGCTGTATTATACTGTTTCAGATGCTGACAAACCATAAGTGACTCTTAATCTCACAAAACAAACTGAGGGTTGCTGGGGGGAGGGGGTTTGGGAGAAGGAGGTGGGATTATGGACATTGGGGAGGGTATGTGCTTTGGTGAGTGCTGTGAAGTGTGTAAACCTGGTGATTCACAGACCTGTACCCCTGGGGATAAAAATATATGTTTATAAAAAATAAAAAAAAATTTAAAATATACTGTTTCAGATGCTGAAATATAACAGTCAAGAGAAACCATTACAAATTTATATTATACAAATACATATACATACATAAACATATACATTTTATTTCAGAGAACTAAAATAACAAGCGCTTAAATAGCTACTTTAAATTAGGTAGTCAGAAATCAGTCTCTCTGAGGACATAACTTTTAAGCTGAGATGTGAATGACCAGAAGCCTTTTGTTCAAAAGATAATGCAAAATAGTACTTCAGGTAGAATGAAGGGTTAGTTTAATCTTGGACTGTTGAAATAAAAAGAAAATGAAAGCAGAGGAGAGAAGGGAAAAAGTTACATGATGAGTTTAGAGATGCAGACAAAGCAAATCATGTAGGGTTTTATAAGCAATGTTAAAAGTGTGAGTATTATTCTAAGTGACTTGAAAGCTTCAGGGAGGCTTGAAGCAGGAGAGCACTATGATCTGATTTGCGTTTTATAAAGATCAGTCTGGTGGCTTTGTGACAACTAGATGGTAGCAGATGGGAGGTGTGGGAGAGGAAATAGGGAGACTAGGAGGGTAGAAAAGGCAATAAAGAGAAGTAGACAGATGCAGGACACATTTAGAGGTAGAGCTGAAGAAACCTGTTAACAGACTGACTCGGAATACAAATAAAAGAAAGACATCCCAAGGACAACACCTAGATATTTGCTTAGCTGACTGCTTCTCAAAATGGGGAAGACTGAGGAAAGGGCAAGTTTGGGATGAATAATCAATTTGTGGATTCAAATAATACTATTGCTAATACATAGAGCAAAATGTATGTGATGATATAATTCATTCTATTAATAGCTGATACAAAATAAGCTGGTCAGAATGGCAGGCCCATGGCATGAAAAGACCAACAGTGAGCACTGAATCCACTTAAATATAAAACAAAGTTCAAATAATTGGTATAATTCTTAAAAGATATGCAGACTAACACACACTCAATGCCCCAGTATAATAAAAGAATTCTCGGGCAAAAACCTCCAAATAAACTAACCAATGTCTGAAAACAGGAAGATGAAGAGGCAGGAGGGTATAAACGTGAAATTCAATATCTTTAACCCTAGAAGTCAATGACTTTTATTGCTTAAATCAATAAACCAAAAACACATATTTAAGCATATTAATCAAAGTCTTGTAAACCATCCTCTGTTAAAACGAGACTGTGTACCTTTCCAATTATCAGCAGTAAAAATAAAAGAAACATTTAGACATAATTTTTTAAAGCTTCAAAAAACATTAAAAAAAAAAAAACCAGGACAAAGGATCAAACATCTCACTAAATAATACAGTAATAGACTCATGTATCAAAAGGAGAAAGATTCAGATTGGGTCATAAAATAAAACTCAAATATGATTAAGAGAAACACCTAAAAACCAATGACCCAGAAGGGATTAAAGTAAAATGACAGGCCCAAGTATAGAAGCTCTATCTACCTATTAATATGCCACACAAATAGAATAAAAAAGGGGACTTGGCAAGATCAATGTTTGACAAAATTAAACTAAGGGCAAAAGGGCATGAAAAGCTATCTAATGAAATGCTATCTATGAAAAGCCAACTTTCTGAGAGAAAATAAGTCTAATATATCAATGACTTACATAAAGATCAACAGTTACCAACTAGAAAGAGTAAGGAGGGAAATGCCATTCATAACAACAAGAAATATCATAAACAAATTATTTGGCAAGTTATAATACTTGGCTGAAGACCTGAATTTCTACTCTCAAAATGCTCTATTTTTTAAATGAACAAATCACCAAATATTCACCTACCTGGTCAAAAATTACAACTCCTTTTTCATTTTTTTGCAGAATTAGAAAAACTTAACCTAAAATTTATATGAAATCTCAAGGGACCTCAGATAGCCAAAACAATGTTGAAAAAGATCAAAATTGGATGATTCACACATTCTGATTTCAAAACTTCTTACAAAGCTATGGTATTCAAAGTAGTGTGATACTAATATAAAGACAGACACATGGACCAACAGAATAGAAAAGAAAATCTAGAAGTAAGCCCTTGCATATATGGTCAAAGGTTTTTTCTGACCTTCAACCAAAAAGATTTCTGACACGCTGCTAAGACTATTCAATGGGGAAAGGACCATCTTTTCAATAAATGGTGCTGGGAAAATGGATATCCACAAAAAAAAAAAAAAAAAAAAAAAAAAAAGCCAGACCCTCACCCAACACCATATACAAAAATTAACTCAAGACTTTGTAAGACCTAAAACTACAAACTCTTATAATACAGCAAAGCTTATTGGCTAGATTTGGCAATGATTTCTTTTTTTGTTTTTTAAGACTTTATTTATTCATTTGTAGAGAGGGAGAGAGCACAGTGGAGGAAGAGGCAAAGGGAGAGGGAGAAGCAGATTCCCTGATGAGCTGAAAGCCCAACGTGGGGCTTGATCCCAGGACCTGGAGATCATGACCCGAGCCAAAGGCAGATGCTTAACCATCTGAGCCACCCAGGCATCCTGGCAATGATTTCTTGAGGATGATGCCAAAGGCACAAGCAACAAAAGAAAAAATAGGCAAACTGGACATCATGAAAATTTAAAAATTTTATGAACCAAAAGACTATATCAACACAGTAAAAAGCCCATGGAATGGGAAAAAATATCTGTAAATCATATATCTGATATGGGATTACTATCCAGATTATAACAAAGAACTCCAAAAAACTTAATAACAAAGAAACAACCCAAACCAAACCAAAGAAACAATTGTTTGCAACCTAATTAAAAAATGGGCAAAGGACATTTCTCCAAAAATGATATAAAAATAAGCACATGAAAAGATGCTCAGCATCTCTAGTCACTAGAGAAATGCAAATAAAAGCTCCAGTGAGAGAGCCCCTCATAGCCATTAGGATGGCTGCTGTAACAAACAAAACAAAACAGAAAGAACGTGTTGATGAGGGTGTGGAGAAACTGGAATACTTGAACACTACTGGTAGAAATGCAACACTGTACAGCCATTGCAGAAAACAGTATAGTGGTCCCTAAAAAATTAAAAATAGAATTACCATATGATCTAGCAATTCCACTTCTGGTTATATAAAAAGAATAAAAGCAAGTCTGAAAGAAATATTTGTATGCTCATCCTCATATAGTAGTATTATTCACAAGAGCTAAAACGTGGAAGCAACCCAAGTGTCCACCAACAAATGAATGGTAAGTAAAATGTGATCTATTCATTCAACAGAATGTTATTTGGTCTTGAAAAGGAAGAATATTCAGATATACATGACAACTGGATGAGCCTTGAAGACATTATGCTAAGTGACATAAACCAGCCAGTCACAAAAAGACTACTTACATCAAGTACCCAGAGTAGTAAAAATCAGACACAAAAAGTAAAATGGTGGTTGCCAGGGGCTAGGAGGAAGACTGGAATGGGAAGTTACCATATAATGGGCATAGAGTTTATTTATAAGATGTAGAGTCCTGAAGATGGTGGCCAACATCATCAGTGTATTTTATACCACTCAACTGTACACTTAAAAATGGTTTTGATGCTAAATTTTCTGTTATATGTACTTATCACATAAAGTACTTGAAAAGTACATAAAAGTACTTTATCACATATCACTTTAAAAAGACTGAAGAGAAAAAGCTACTACTACTTCTTTTAGAAGACTCAGGTTATCAAAATAACAAAATTGTTTCAGGTTTTACACAGTTGTTTTGTTTTCAAAGCAAATTTCTCAGTATTTTTGTTTTGTTTTGGTTTTAAGTAATCTCTACACCCAACATGGGGCTCAAACTCACAACCCCAAGATCAAGAGCTGCATGCTCTACTGACTGAGCCACCCGGGTATCCCTGGCTGTTTTAAAACAAACAGCTTTCTGTTACACTTAACTGTGTTTAAAAAAAAAAAAAAAAAAAAAAAAAAGGAAAAAAAAGGCACTAGGCTAAGACCAGAATTATTAAATCAAAGTCAAGCAGCCAGGTTACATCTGACATATAAAATACTATTATCCCAAATATTACCAAATATCTTGCCTGATCAATGAATACTTCCCTTTTTTTTTTTAAAAAAAAGATTATTATTTATTTATTTTAAAGAGAGACACAGCAAGAGAGGGAACACAGCAGGAGGAGTGGGAGAGAGAGACGTAAGCTTCCCGCCAAGCAGGGAGCCCAATGCGGGGGGCTCAATCCCAGGACCCCAAGGATCATGACCTGAGCCGAAAGCAGACGCTCAACGACTGAGCCACCCAGGTGTCCCAATGAATACTTTCCTAATTGAATTCTCGTAAAAGCTAAAACCGAAGTTCAAATATTTCACTACAACCTTAAAAGAAAATGAGCACTGTCATTATCCCTTTCAATTTTTTTTTTTTAAGATTTTATTTATTTGACAGAGAGAGAGAGACAGAGAGCACAAGCAGGCAGAGGGAGAGGGAGAAGCAGGCTTCCCGCTAAGCAGGGAGCCTGATGCAGGGCTCAATCCCAGGACCTGGGACCATGACCCCAGCCAAAGGCAGCCATCCAACCTACTGAGCCACCCAGGCGCCCCTCATTATCCTTTCCAATTTTTGAATGTGCACATTTCAAACTTTATTTAGCAACAAACCTATTACACAAAACTCATCTTAAACTAAAAACCTCCGGTGGAATTTAATTATAACCATATTGGATATCCTACTGCCCTGACAACAAAGATTTCCTTTTGGAAGACGGAAAATAAGGAAAAAAATACGGAAAATGCTTGTTAAGCCCTATATTTATAAACTACACAAGAAAAGTATTCAAAAACCATCTTGAGAGTTTTAATACATACCAGGCTCCAATTTGATAATTTTTACTGCAGCCAACTCTCCTGTATGAATATTTCTAGCCTAAAATGAAAATAAAAATGTTATTTTGTTAGTTATATAAAAATTATTTGGCACTAAGTTAATTAGTTGCTTATCAACCATGCTTTTAACAGAACAACAAAAAAAAACCTTTATTTCCAATAAATGAATATATTCATTTTCTCACTAAAGAAAAATATAGAAAAGGCACATACACACGAACACACACTCATGTTACCTTCCATCCTACCACTCAAAACTAGCTATTGTTTACAATTTTTGTTATACTTTGCTAAGTCTTTTTTTTTTGCAATAAAGTTAATATTCTTACTAATTAAAAAATACTCATGGTTTTTATATATTTTATAAGAATAATAATAGATCATTAAAGGAAAATTTAGAAAAATAAGTCATCTGTATCTTACTACCCAGAGGAAAAAAGTTAACAAATAGAGCATGGTTTTTTTTTCCCCTGTGTAGATGTGTAAGTGCTTACATGTATATGTGCCATCATATGTGGTCTTCTACAATGTTGTTTATAATACTGGGCCGACTGATTTTTTTGAAAAGATTTATTTATTTGAGAGCACGCCCAGGAGCGCCGCACACACCCAAGTTGGGGCAGGGGCAGAGGGAGAGACTCTTCAAGCAGACTCCCAGCTGAGCAAGGAGCCCAAGATGGGGCTGGATCCCCTGACCCATGAGTTCACCACCTGAGCAGAAACCAAGAGGCTGACACAAACAACTGTACCACCCAAGTGCCCTGGACAGACTTATAATTAGTGCTACAATGATTATAACTGCAAATATTTTGGCACATACCACAGTTTAACGGTATGGCAACCTACAAGTATATTTGTTAGGTCAAAAAGTACGTGGATTTTAAATGAAAACACTGCCATAGTGCCCTTTAACAAAACTGTGTGAATTTATATTCTTACCAACCTTGGATGTGAAATCTATATTTGCTAACTTCTCTTGTTGGTCCAAATTTTAATTGTTTTTAAAATTATGAACTTTCTTCATGTTATACATAATTTTAAATGGCTACATAATAGTCCAAAAAATCATTCTCCCTTATCATTAGACGTTAAGGATGCTACACATAGTCTTTTCATTATTTAAGATTATTTTGTTCAAATGGATTCTAAGGTTTGAAATTAACTAGGCCCAAGGGTACGAATATGAGCATTTAAGGCCATTAGCACATACTATCAAAATGATCTAAAAGCATTGTACTATCACATTATCATTGCTAATATGAGTGCTCATTTCCCTTACATCAAGTGGTACGCCATATGTGGAAATGCAATTTAGTAATTCACAAGGCTTTCACTTACTCTATTAGAATCAAATATAAACTTTCATACTTGGCATAAAAAAATAAGCATATAAAATAACAAGAAAGTAAAATTATACCAATTTGCTGGATTAAATAAGTAATGTTACAAGAGGAAAAAAGGGAAAAGAATAAAGAATGACAAAGAATATAGGGAATACAACCTTCAAAGGAATACTTTTAGAAAAGACATATAGAAGGTGCGAAAAATGAATCGAATGGGGGAGAGGGATACAGAAAGAAACACAAACAGGAAGAAAAAAAGGATTTTCTACACAAGTCTCAAATACAGTAAGAAGTTCATATTTTCCTCATCTATCATGGTAAATTAGCATAAGGAGTGGTCTGGGGAGGAAAAAAGACATTTTAACCAACCCCCCCCCCAAATTATCCCTAAACCAAATGCAAACACATTCAAAGACATGGAACAGGTCAACCAAAAGCTTCACACCACAACTATCCTTTCTGCTTTCTTGCCCTTGGACAAAAGAACTATCTGTTAGCCTTAGGTGTTGTCCCAGTTCCTAAGATCTTTCAGCATTTCAGTCCTGCCATGGGTTATAGAAAATTATGTGTACACAGATTAGGCTGTCCACTGCTCGACATTTTACATGCCAGTGAGATTTTGGTATATAAGACATGGACAGAACAGACACACGAAAAAGTGCTCAACATCACTCAGTATCAGGGAAATATACAAATCAAAACCACAGTGAGATACTACCATACACCAATCAGATACTACCATACCAAAAGAATGGTTAAAATTAACAAGTCAGGAAACAGCAGATATTGGCGAGGATACAGAGAAAGGGGAACCCTCCTATACTGTTGGTGGGAATGCAAACTGGTGCAGCCACTCTGGAAAACAGGATGGAGGTTCCTCAAAAAGTTGAAAATAGAGCTATCCTATGACCCAGCAATCGCTCTACTGGGTATTTACCCTAAAGATCCAAAGTGGCACATGCACCCCAAATGTGTATAGCAGCAATGTTCATAATAGCCAAACTATGAAAGAACCTAAATGTCCATCAAGAGATGAATGGATAAAGAAGATGTGGTATATATATACACACAATGGAATACTATGCAGCCATCAAAAGAAAAGAAATCTTGCCACTTGCAATGACATGGATGGAACTAGAGGGTATTATGCTAAGTGAAATAAGTCAGAGAAAGACAATTATCATATGATCTCTCTGATATGAGGAATTTGAAAGGCAGGGCAGGGGGTTGAGGAGGATTGGGGGGAAAATGAAACAAGATGGTATTGGGAAGGAGACAAACCATAAAAAACTCTTAATCTCATAAAACAAACTGAGGATTGCTAGAGGGTGGCTAAGTTATGGACACTAGAGAAGGATATGTGCTATGGTAAGTGCTGTGAAATGTGTAAGTCTAATGATTCACAGACCTGCACCCCTGAGGCAAATAATACATTACATGATAATTAAAAAAAAAAAAGAACATGGCCAGAAGTTATAAAATAAGCAGTAATAACTGACTTCTTGGGAATGCTGTTCAGTGGGTTATAAATGTGTATTGGAAGATAAATTCCATGATAATGATGCAAATTATATCTATAATTGCTTTATAGTTTGGGGGAACTCTCATATTCATTACTTTATTTATTTAAACACAAAGACTTAGCTAGGTCAAGTTAGGGGACTTGCCCAAGGCTATTCTGCTGGCCAGGGGCAAGAGACAGTGTAAGAACCCAGTAAATGTATTCTGATGTCAATGTTCCACTGCTTTTTCAACAGATGAGAATTCTGTTTTCCTTTTTTAAATGCAACAGGTACCAAAGAAAAGTATTAATTTCATAATATTTAACACACCTCAGGGGTGACTTTTGTTGAAAATAGGGTAATGTACTATTCATATTTTATATTAAACTATTTCCTATGATGATTTTCAACATTAGAGATCGTAAATTCTTTCATATTTAAGGTCCTAAATAATTTGAGAGTTGAATTTGAACCAAGAAAAAATATTATTATTATTTTTTTTTAAAGATTTTATTTATTTATTTGACAGAGAGAAATCACAAGTAGATGGAAAGGCAGGCAGAGAGAGAGAGAGGGAAGCAGGCTCCCCGCTGAGCAGAGAGCCCGATGCGGGACTCGATCCCAGGACCCTGAGATCTTGACCCGAGCCAAAGGCAGCGGCTTAACCCACTGAGCCACCCAGGTGCCCCTATTATTTTAAATAATTTGGAAAAAGATACCAAATAAAAGTCAGTAGCTTTCCAAAATGTTTAAACTCTTAACTTACAGGATTCGGAAAATTATCAACTGACAAGACTCAACTAATTCTTCTTTTAAGGCTCCTGCATCATAATCTAGCAAACATAATCCACTACGATCTTTTCACGTTGTTACATTCCCGGTTTTCCCCTCTTTCTGCATTTCTCTAAGTGATAATTTTTAAAGTTTCCCTGGAATATAGAAAACATAAAATATCTATGTGTATATAGTGGAGATTTACATATGGGAAGAAAGATTTAACTATAAGAGACATAGATGGCCCAAGAAAGTAATATGTATATACACTCACAAACAGTGACAGTTGAACCATTCAAGGTTCTAAAACTCAAGAGAGTACAATGTTTAACTCATGCAACAGTGATAGATGCTGACACATCTCTAGCAACAAAATATCTTCAGGGTATTCATTATTCCAGTTTTCCAAGCAAAACAGGATTAGGGCAATAAACCCTGCCAGTCACTAGAAACCAAAAGAAAATATGAGCCCACACCTCCCAATTACAGTTTATCAAACAAGTGCCAAGAGCATGAAAAGATCTAATATGCTTCTCTGAGACTGTGAAACAATTAATTCTGATTTAATCAGATTAACCAGAAGCAAATGACTTGGTCTCTAGTTTGAAAACACTGCCCTCATTCTGGTACATTCTCCTTCCCCTACCCTCCACATTAGTCTCATTAATTCAGATTTCTCCCTCAGAATGCAATTTAGGTATCACCTCCTCCAGGAAGTCTTGCCTAACATCCCAAGGCTGGATGAAGTGTGTTCTCTTCTTAGCTCTGAGGAGGATTCTATGAAGGACTATGCTATGGGTAGATGGTTCTATAAATTTGTTGAACGGACAATTACGATTGGAGTAATTATCCTCTTTACTTAAAGGTTGAGAATATTAAAATTCTCCACAACTAGGAAGTGCTATGAAACTGATAATATACTGCTTTAAATGGTCTTCTTTTATTTATGTTAACTCATTTTTTAATTTTTTAAAAAAGATTTACTTATTTACTTGAGAAAGAGAGGGTGTAAACCAGTGGGGAGGAGCAGAGGAAGAAAATCTTCAAGCAGATTCCCCACTGAGCGCAGAACCTGACTCGGGACACTCAGTCTCATGACCCATGAGATCACGACCTGAACTGAAACCAAGAGTCGGACACTTTAACAGACAGCCACCCAGGTGCCCCTCATTTCAATTTTTATTACCATGCATTAAATATTTTAGAGAAAAATTTTATTGTAAAAAATTACTACAAAATAGTATTTTGTTTAAAAAATTCAAATACTATAAAATAAGATGACAGTCCCTCCCATCTCCCCACTTTCATCCCCTTGAGGTAACTACTGTTAATAGTTTAGAGTATATCCTTCCAGGTTTTTAAGTAGGTTGATTCTTTCTTTTTTTTTAATTAATTATTTTAGAGAGAGAAAGAGAGATCAAGTGGGGAGGAGGGGCAGAGGGAGAAGGGAATGTGAATCCTCAGCAGATCTCACAACCCTGAGATCATGACCTGACCTGAAACCAAGAGTCAGTGGCTCAACTGACTAAGCCACCCACATGCCCCAATTCAGTTGATTTTTTAAATATATTTTTTAATGATTTTATTTATTTGACAGAGAGAGAGAGAGATTACAAGTAGGCAGACAGAGAGGGGGAAGCAGGCTCCCTACTGAGTAGAAAGCCGATGGAGGGTCAATCCCAGGACCTTGAGACCATGACTCGAGCCAAAGGCGGAGGCTTAACCAACTGAGCCACCCAGGTGCCTCGGTTTGTTCAGTTGATTCTTAAGAACACATATACTGAGCTGGGTGGCTCAGCTGATTGGACGTCTGCCTTCAGCTAAGGTCGTGGTCTCAGGGTTCCGGGACTGAGCCCCGCATCTGGATCCCTGATTGGTGGAGAGCCTGCTTCTTTCTCTCTTCCATCTGCCCTCTACCTACTTGTGTGCTCTTTCTCTCTGTCAAATAAATAAATAAAATCTTAAAAAAAAAACAAAAAAAGAAAAAAGGAACACATATACTGACAGTTTGACAGTTTCTTACAAAGCTAAACACACAGTCTTAACATATGATCTAGCAATCCCCACTTTTGGCATTTACCCAATTAAGTTAAAAACTTACATCCACACAAAAACCTGTACAAGAATGCTTATAGCAGACTTTAATCATAATCACCCAAACTGGAAATGATTAAGATGTCTTTCAATAGGTAATGATAAACAAATTGTGGTACATCCATACTAAATATTATTTAGTGATTTTAAAAAATGAGGGGCGCCTAGGTGGCTCAGTGGGTCAAGCCTCTCTCTTTGGCTCAGGTCATGATCTCAGGATCCTGGGATAGAGCTCTGCATTGAGCTTGCTCCCTCCCCCCCTTCTCTACCTGCCGTCTGCCTACTTGTGATCTCTCTCTGTCAAATAAATAAAAAAACAATGAAAAAAATGAGCTATCAAGCCATGAAAAGTTAGGAAACTTAAATGCCTACTGCTAAGTGAAAGCCATCAGTCTAATACCATATGATTCCAAGTATGTGACATTCTGGAAACAGTAAAACTATAGAGAATAAAAAGAATGATGGTTGCCAAGGGTTTAGGTGGAGACTGATGAATACCTAAAGCATAGGAGGTTTTAGGGTGGTGAAACTCTTCTGCATGAAACTGTAATGATGGATACATATCATTATGTATCTGTCAAAACCCATAAAACTGTACAACACAAGTGACTCTTAATGTCAAGTATGGACTATAATAATAATAACAATATATCAATACTGGTTCAATAATTGTAATAAATGTGCCCCACCAATGAAAGATGTTAATAAAAGGGGAAACCATGGGTAGGTAGGTGGTTGGGGGGTAGATGAATGTAACTACATCCTATTGGCTCAATTATTCTGTAAATCTAAAACTAAAATACTTAAAATTAACTCTACTGATTATTTTTAAAAGAATACATATAAAACTATTTTTTTAAGTATAGGATACTTTCAGACACATTTAAGAGTCAATTTTCATGATTACAATCAACACAGATATGTTGTTTCAATTTAATAGAACCAAAATAAAGACACAAGGACAGAGAACACCTTTTTGGGTATTTTGTTTTGTTTTGTTTTTTAGATTCTCAGGGGCTCAGAAAGAAACAGCTCATTGGAGGATATGAACAATAATTATAGAACCACATAAAATAAAAATGGTATTCAGCTGTACCAGGCAGAAGCCAAAATATATGATTAACAGAAGTAAAAAGTAAAGAAAAATAATATAAGCTAAAACTCCCACTAACAGATATCTTAAATGTCATTCTCCATTTTGAAGACATACTTCTGTTCTCTCCAAATGAAGCAACGATGGGCAAACTTTCGTACTCTGTAATTTTCCAGCTGGAATTTTTAAAACAGAAAGCAGTACCAGGCTCTTTTATAATAAAATGCAAAGAGGCTTTCAGAAAAAAAAGATCTAAACAGAGACTTTACAGATTCAATTTGCTAAAGAGATCTTTCAGAAATTTAACTATATACTTTCACACTATAACCCAGAAGAGTCATACATAGTACTGGTTTTTGAAACCCAACTATTCTCTCCAACAAGTTCAATGCAATATTCTCAAGTATTTTTGTTTTTAACACACAAGAATTCGAAAATCCTGCAGTAGGAAATAATGGAATGTACTAAAGCACCTCTACAAAAAGGATCTAAATATATTTCTGATTCCTGTGTATTTTAGTAGGTTACTGGTATTCACTATTCAGACTTAAAAGTATAATAAACACCCAGAACTCTAAGAAAATGTCACTACAGCTAATCTCTTTTTTTTAAGATTTTACTTATTTGAGTGAGAGAGTATGCACGTGAGCACAAGCAGGAGGGAGGGGCAGAAGGAGAGGGAGAAGACTCCCCCTGAGCAGGGAGCCTGGCATGGCTCGATCTCTGGACCCCAAGATCATGACCTGAGCCCAAGGCAGACATGTAACACAGACTGAGCCACCCAGGAGTCCTGCTTATCTATTATTTAACTCTTATTAATTAGGAATTGAAATCACTGGGTAGGGAAAGATAAACTAATAATAAATGGGATCAATGTAATAATAAAATCCATGAAAGAGCCTTTCCAGTTAAATTTTCTATTCTCATTGCTAATGCATTTCCCTTTAACATCTTAATATTTCCAAGTCAATTTACTATCAGAGAAGTGTTTTAACTCAAATTGTCCAGTCTTTGATTTTTAAATTCACAGTGAAAAGTTATCCTTAGAGTTCCACTTGCACAAAGGTTAAAAAAAAAAAAAAATGCTGACCAAGCCATTTCTATTTCAATAATACCATGCAGCTGCCAGTTTTTTCAGCCATGAACTTCTTCACATGCTGTGAAAATTTTAAGGTGATTAAAAATAATTAAAGGAAAAGTCTTGTGTCTACACATTTACCTGCAAGTTTTCAAGAAAGAACAAGAGAGAGAATACTTAATAATAAATATTACACCTCTGTGGCCATGAAGTTAGAATTTTTTAGAAGAGAATTTTTAAAAATTAGATCTAAAATAAAACAGGTAACTAATGACAGTCATTTAAAACCAAGACAGTCACCATGAAGGTAAGTGAGCTCAGCCTTTATACACAACTTTATTGTTCTTCACATTAGGCCCCTCATCCTATCTCCAATTAACTTCTTTCCAGCATAATTTTAGGGTCACAAAAACTTTTCTGGAAAGCCAACTGGGGGCACCAGTTTTAAATATGCCCCCTTCTTCCAAAAATATTATTTAACATAACTACAGAAAATTGAGATATCCCTGTATGTAACAAGCTATCTCTAGTGGCCAGTGACTATTTTCAGTCAGGATTATGCATCCCAGATTTAAGAATATGAACTACAATACAAAAGTAGCAACACAGCATCTGTAAGGTTTGAAGAATGTGAAGTACTGGTTCATCCAAAAAAAAAAGTAAACTATGTCATAGGCTATAAAACCTCTATACCTGTTTTTGGTATACTGTTTTAGAACACTGTTTTTGACTGGCTCATTGAACCAATATTACTGACTATGCATCACGTACTGTTGTTGATATTGGGGAATTAATGAAACAAAAAAGTTCCTGTCTTCCAAGGCTTTTATCAGTTGGAGAGAGAGAGAGAGAAGTGAACAGTAAATACCATACAGTGTCACAAGTGCCCTCAAAGGTGACATAAGACAACATAGGAGGCTCTGACCCCATTCAAAACTGGCTGGAGAAAGCTTCCAAGAGAAAGTAAATCTAACCTGAGACCTGAAAAGAGATGTTGGGGCTGCAGAAGAAGCATGATGGTGGTGGTAGTGGTGGTGATGATTATGGCAGAATTCCAGACAACATGGTAAAGACAGGAGAAAACACGGGCATCTCAAAGAAGAACTATCTTGTGGTAAGGGAACTTAATAGTGTAAATAAGGGAAGGGTGACACATCGAGATTCCTCTGCAGCTCAAGACAGACTATATCAACCACTGTTCTCTTGGAGCTACCACCTACTAACTTCTTGGTCACCCCCCCTCCTTGTTCATTCAAGACTTTATGGTCTCTGGGTCAGTCTTCTTCTCCATTCCTTCTCTTGCCTCCAGACCTACTTCCTGACTTTTCATTCCTTGACCTCCTATCTGAATCTTGATTTCAAACACTGTACTTCCTGCTGATGATCTACCCTTTCAGTCCCAGTCCTTCCATTCTTATCAGAGCAGTTTCTTATGGCTACCAATTATATCTCAATTCCTCACATTCCCTCAATTTTCAGGGTTCCATAGTCCATCACTCCATTTCCAGTCACTCTCTCACAAACTCCCTTAACTCCTGTCCCATCCTGCCCTGTATCACACTAGCTTTGCAAAATCCTAATCTGATTAAACATAATCCACTCATTCCATGCTGGTATTAAATAGCTAGCCAGCTAATGCTGCTGGAAACAAATTTAAAATTATGTTAACTGATCTTATTTTGAAATCACAACACAAATTTCAAACTACAACTTTTCCACGAGGAGAAGCTATTTCCCACTCTTCATTAGGACTATTTTACTCTCCTCTTCAAACCTTCAATAATGCTTCAGCCTCTTTATTACTCCCTCTTTTCTTACCTATCCTGAGTAATGACGAAATTTCAGTTTTTCTTTATCTGACATTCTCCTATGTAGTCTTATGGCTTTAACAACCATCTCCAGGACAAATCTCTCCTTACTCAGCTTCACATTCCTAAATCCATGGAAACCTAAAAGGCATCTCAATGTTAACATGTCTAACATAGAACATTCGATTATCCCTACTCCATAAACCCATTCATTCCCATATCTTCCCAATCTAAATAAAATTAATTGCATGCATTCAGTTGTTGCTTAAATCCAAACCCAACTTCATTCTTCATTTCTTTCCTTTTACTTTTACACCTGATGTATAAGCAAATCCTGATGACTTAAAAATATAGATCAAATCCATTCACGTCCCTTCACCTCCTCTGTTCTACTTTAGTTCAAGCTTGTCTCCATTAGAAACTGGTAAGCTATTTAATGTAAGATGCAAAGAAACAGCAAGCCTAGCATAACCCCTAGTTTGTGGACTGCGCAACTGAGTGGACAGTGTGGTCCCATTCACTACAATGACAAAGAAGATGAACACACCTTATGGCTCGAGACAGGAAGGTAGTGAAGGGACATAGATGAATGGCTCAAATTTGAACATATTTAAATTTTAGGTTCCGATGGAAAACCTACTAGTGATACCCTGTAAGCCACTTAATAGCTCCTCAAGCTCAAGAGCTAACCTGGATTGGAGACAGATTTGGGCACCATCAACATTACTGAATCCAAGCCAGGTAGATGAGATTACTTAGGAAGAATGTGGAGAATAAGAAAAGAAAGTCAAGAATGGGATATTAAAAAATCACCCATATTAAGGAATAGTGAAAACAGACAAAACCAAAACCACTCCAGAGATACTGTTCTATTAGAAACCCAGTTCAGAGAAACTGTTGGAAATCATCTAATTCAACTTTGTTCTAAAAAAACAATTCTCTTCTACTTTGCAGCGGTAATTTGGCCAATCTGATATATTAATTCTTTAGGATAACTTTAGTTGAATGAAGGCTTTTCTATGATAAGCAAAATCTACTTTCCTATAATTTCTCCTCAGAGTCCCTAGTTTTGGACTGTGAGGTAATACTGATTTAGCATATTCCTCCTACTGTGACAAATTTCAGGTAACTAAATTTATTAATTTATTAAGTATTTATTGAGAGCCTATGGCAGTCAGGGGCTAGTTCTACTTTTAACCCTGCTAAGATTAAAAAATATAAAAGCTGGGATGCCTGAGTGGCTCACTCAGTTAGGCACTGGATTCTTGGTTTTGGCTCAGGTCGTGATCTCAGGGTCCTGGAATAGAGCCCCGTGTCGGATTCTATGTTTGGTGCAGATTCTGCTTATCCCTCTCCCCACTACTCTACTCCTATTCTTTCTCCCGCTCGCATTCTCTCTCTCAAATAAATAAAACCCTTAAAATATATATGTATGTATGTATGTATATGTCTATATATATATGTATATATGTGTGTATAATATATACATATTGTATGTAAGCATACATATGTATATATGTGTATATACACACATATATGTATACATGTGTACACACACACACACACACACATATATACACACACATGGGCTCCTTTCTAACTACAAACATCCAATCCCTTCAAAATACTACATACAGTTTCCAGACCCTTCCTGCTATTCTGGTTACTATGTACTTTGACTAAGTGCTCAAAGTTTGATAGCACTTATAACAATAGATTCATGGCAATAAAGGAGACTTCTTTTTTTGAATTTCTATAAAGTTATGATATTTTTAAAATTGAAAAATAAATGTTAAAAGTGTTATATTCAAAACCAAACGGAATATTTTATCCTCTGACAATAGCAAAGTAAAGTGCTTCATTTTACTCCTCTTATAAATCCTTTAAGGAAAAAGGTAGGTTATAAACACTAGGCATAGTATACATATACAAATTGTTACATAAATTTCAAGGAAAATACTTCCAGTAAGACTATTAAGTTTATGGGAACAAAATACAATAAGGGTAGAGTCACTTATAGCATAACATTCACATGAAAATTTAAAATAAAGATTAGTCATTCATTATTTTAATTTTTTTTTCATTGAGCACCACCTATGCACCAGATACTTCAGATGTGAAGGTAGTATTGCTGGAATAGGAGCAAAGAATTACAAAGATGTACCTGCCCTGTCTGAGTTTCAATGGGACAGATTACAGATAGCACCTAAAAAAGGAACTGACTGCTTTTAAAAGAGTAAGTCCTTATTGTTTAAATAAGTTAAATGGCCACTTGTCAAGGACAGGGTTTGGGATTTTTGCACTGTGTGAGAGGCCCCTGCCAACTCATAAATTCCTTAATTTTTGTGGAGTATTTCCAAGCTGCCTTCCACACAGTTACACAGGTCTAGACAGGTGCTCCTACTGCCATAGGAGACTGCACTGCAGCATTCCCCAGCAGACATACTCCCAGGCAGACATAGTCCGAGCCTGGGGCCTTCCTGTTAGGGTTACTCTAAATCTGTCCACATGACTAACATCTCAGGACACACTAAAGCCTTGGCCTGTTAGGACACTTACTTGCCTGTGAAAAGCTTTTTCTTTTTTTTTTTTTTTTTTTTTAAGATTTTATTTATTTATTTGACAGAGAGAAATCACAAGTAGATGGAGAGGCAGGCAGAGAGAGAGAGGGAAGCAGGCTCTCTGCTGAGCAGAGAGCCCGATGCGGGACTCGATCCCAGGACTCTGAGATCATGACCTGAGCCGAAGGCAGTGGCTTAACCCACTGAGCCACTCAGGCGCCCCTGAAAAGCATTTTCTTAACCCTTTCTTAGAACAGATTGATTTTTTTAAAAGGAGAGTTCCATCCAGAAGAGTACTTAAATTGAATTATTTGGATGTCCTAATGGCAAAGTAAAAGGAAGAAAGGATTTAAGATGAAAGGGAACCACTGTTGATAGGTGACACATTTTTGAAGTTATAGTCAAAATTCACTAAAATTTCAAAAAGCTCAGAAAACTTAAAGAAACAGTTTTATTTTTGTGTTAAGAATTTGTTCAAGGACACTGATCACAGCATTGCTTATAATAAGGAACTCCTGGAGATAATCCAACGATAATGGATTAAAAATTGTACGATGAAGTCAAAGCTCTAAGCGAAAACTATGTCAAAATTTTTTTTTAAATTGTAAAATAATACAAGAAATAACACTCAAATATAAAATGTACATAATTACTAACATAAAAAGTTGTTTGTGATATATTGTTAAAGTGAAAAAAACCTTGTATTATCATATATATACCATATAGAATATATTGTATATTATATATGTGTTATATTTATTATGACTAATGTATAATGGGAAATTTTCCTAGAAAAAAAAAAAACTGGTAGGGAACCAATCAACTCCATCATATAATACAATTAGTAGCAAAAAAACTTAAAATGTATAAGTTGTGGGGCACCTAGGGGACTCAGTTGGTTGAGCAGCTGACTCTTGATTTTGCCTCTGGTCATGATCTTAGGGTCCTAGGAACAAGCCCCACTCGGGCTCTTCCCTTAGCGGGGAGTCTGCTTGAGATTCTTTCTCTTCCTCTGCTCTCCCCTACTGTACACATGCTCCCTCTCCTTCTCTCAAAATAATAAATAAATCCCTTTTTTAAAAAAGGTTTTATTTATTTATTTGAGAGAGAGAGAGAGAAACAGAAATGAACTGAGGGAGAAGCAGAAGCAGGCTCCCCACTGAGCAGGAAGCCTGATGTGGGGGCTCAATCCCAAGACTCTGGGATCATCACCTGAGGTGAAAGCAGACACTTAAGCAACTGAGCCACTCAGGCGCCCCCAAAATAAATACATCTTTAAAAAAAGAGAGGAAGAAGGCACAGCTCATCTAATAAAGGAGGTGCATGTGTAGGAGAAGTAACACAGTGGTTCACAAGACAATGCTAAAAGTCAAATCCTTCTCAGGCAGTCCTATTTACCTTAAATTAGATAGCACACAGAAGTAACTAATTAATGATAACTGCCTGAAATAATTAGTATTTTATTTTAATTCATAATAGCATTACACAGTACCATCTATGGGACTCAGTTAATCCAGATAACAATACCCGTAAGTTTAAAGTCCAGACAAAATGAGGGCAAGAGAAGCACAGCAGGAAGAGTGTCCCAAACTAAGAAAAAGGACAGATTCTCTTTTTAGTTATTTACAATGTGGGGTGACTATGAGCCGAGTCATCTCCATAGTAAAGGCAAGTTGGGTTCCAACTTGGAAAATATGAAGATAAGAGTAATGACCAGAAGGGGTAACCAAGAAAAGGTGTCTCTTAAAATTAGTACCACAAACTGAAGCTGATGTGCATATTCAAATCTATCTAAAAAAATCCCTCATCTCTCAGCAGAGGAATGAGGCCACCAAAGTTTCATCTGACCATAATTTGTTAAGAGCTTATTATGCGGTAAATAACGTGTTAAGGGCTCTGTGTGCCCCCAGTGAATTTAAAGATACAGTCCCCAGGCAGCTAGGCAGCTGAGAATAGTGGAAAGAACAGAGTCAGATAATCTGAATTCAAATCCTCATACTGCCACTTACTCACAGTAAGATCTAGGACAAATAGTAAGGGTTTTTTTTTTTTGGGTAAATCAGTGATGATAATAAATCTCTCCCTACTTCATAGGATTATTGTCAGAAACAAATAATATACTGATTATGAAAGAGCTAAACTAACATTAGTCACTCTTAGTCATTTTAATCCGATTTCATTTCTGTAAAAATGTTGGAAGGTGGGGGCCGGTATGATTCATGGGCCCAAACACCTCCAAGGATAGATCAGGCTATTTGCCTGGCTTCCGAATTCATTTATCAAAATCTCAGTGGAAGATGATGACATTTAACAGAAATAAAGATACGTTCGACGTAAGTTCATCTTGCCCTTCTACGGAGAGTTATCTACATTAACTTAAATAGTACCTCACATAATTGGAGAGCAATAGCCAATGTACAATTAGTCCAGCACAGCCAGGTGAAAGTGCCTGCTCCAATTAATATGAACTTGGATTAAGTTCTCAAATTGACAATTTTGACAACTGACATTTCTCAAATTAACAATTTGACAACTGACAAAAAAATTGCCCTGAAAATACAGGTTATCACTTGTTAATAACCTTCATATTTCTCTTCCTGTATATTTGGTCTGAAACCACAATTTAAAGTTGAGAAGTGAAACTTTTATAAATTTTGAAAGCAAAAGCAGAATAAGAAATCTAAGTCAATCTGCAATCTATCCCATTTGTCTTTACCAAGAACACTGGAAATGATGGTTAAAGTAAAAATGCTGAACCTAAGTAATAAAAACAACAAAAACATTAAAATGTATTATAAGCCTAACATGAAGGCTATATCCACAAGTTAATTCTGGAACTATAATTTGTACAGCTGCAGCAGTGATGACACTGTTTCATGTCTATCTTCACCAAGATGAAAATATTTTAAAGACTTCTATAGTTTTCACATTTCTATGAAGGTAGAAGAGTTTTTAAATAATTTGCCTCCAGTCATGGCCCAGAGCTTCATATCTATAACTAGAGCCATATTTCTTTTTTAAGGCAGTCATAAAATAAGCCTACTTCTGCAGAGTAAGAAATACTAAATAAAGATTTAACTGGGGGCGCCTGGGTGGCTCAGTCAGGTAAGTGTCTGTCTTTAGCTCAGGCCCCACATTGGGCTCATTGCTCAGCAGGGAGCCTGCTTCTCCCTCTCCCTCCTGTTCCCCGGCTTCTACTTTCTGACAAATAAATAAATAAAATATTTAAAGAAGAAAAAGATTTAACTAGATGATTTATAAAATAGTAAACATCCATAATAGTACACTTCATCCTAATAACACACTTTATTTCACAGTAACCTTACACAATATTTAACATAACATCTAATTAAACAGCTTTTAATAAGATATCCACTAGCTTAATAAAACATGTAATTTTAAATAAGATTTTTGAAGCACAGTCCTTATTTTTTGCAGTTAACCCATTTTTGCAAGTTATTCACCCTCTCTCACCCTAACATGAAAACCCAATAATCTCTTATGCCAGACTACCATGGCACAGAAACGACAGTATATTCAAACAAATGGTATTAATATCAAAAAAGAGAGAAAATAGGTAATGTTTTGATATCAAATGTCAGAGAGAAAATAAACAGCACATGCATCTATATTCTATCACCTTCATATTTGGGGCCATTAGGCATGCCTACTTTTAGAGTTCAAAGATTAGAGAATACTGGTCGAGACACAGTAGAAGCAGCTACAAATTTGTTTACAAAATCATGCTTTTAAAAGATAACAGAGGGGGGCACCTGGGTGGCTCAGTCATTAAGCGTCTGCCCTTGGCTCAGGTCATGATCCCAAGGTCCTGGGATCGAGCCCTGCATCAGGCTCTCTGCTCAGTGGGAAGCCTGCTTCTCCCTCTCCCACTTTCCCTGCTTGTGTTCCTTCTCTCACTGTGTCTCTCTCTGTCAAATAAATAAAATCTTAAAAAAACAAAACAAAACAGAGGAATGGGTAACACATCCAACAGATGAACCTCATCTAATTAAAATCATAATGACCCGTACTTTTGCACCCGCCAATAAGATGGGATAATGTCAATGATCATGTCTTAGTTCTAATTCCTGACCCTAAGCTTACAATTTAACTGCAGTGATAGGGTCAGGTGATTCAGTAAGAAAGATATTTAAGACTTCTTCTGATTACATAGATATCCACATAGCTAAGTCCCTCATTTGCTTTAAGTTTTCACTCAAATCTAACCTCAATGAGGCATACCCTGACAACCCTCAACCTTCCCCATCACACCCTGGCAATCCCTTAATCTGTTCAACTTTTCCTTCTTTCCATATCTGTAATCACCTTCTAACATATACACAGCTTATCTACTATGTTTATCGTCTCTCTCTCCCCCTACTAGAATGTAAGTTCCATGAGAACACGAATCTTTGTCTACTTTGTTCACCTATGTTTCTCAAGGCCCCAGGACAGTGTCTGGCACATAAAAGGTCCTCTCTAAATACTGGTTGAATGTTAAATACCCCTTTCCACCCTGTCATCACCCTGCTCCATCCCAGTTCCCCATACATCAATGTGCCTCATCCTAACCACACTTGTAGGGAAACAACTGGGGCTGGAAATCAATGGAGGCTCTACTTTAGAGGAAGAGGGAGAGAAAAAAGGAGTGAAGGTAGAAAAAAGGGAGGGAAATAATCTTTAAAAGTATTTCCTATCTAAGTCCCTAACAATTCCATCTTAAGTTTTTGCCTTTAATCTTTCTCAATTTTCAATTACTCCCAAATCCTTTGTCTTGATTTCATTCCCTGTGGAATTCCTTCTCTAAATTGAGCTACACTCCTGGCTATTTGAATAATAAAACAATCCCGAAGAATAATAACTGAAAAGCTGTAATCAGTCTCAATGGAAGGAAAAAAACAGTGGAAAAAACTTCTGTGTGTCTCATTGCTTCTTCCTTTCATATCTACACTGCTTCAAGGTGGGGTCTACATTCCCTCTACTTCCTTCCATTTACCTCAACAATTTTGCTTTTTAAAAACTTATTCTATTTTTAATTCAAGGATAGCTGACAAAGTGTTACATTAGTTTCAAGTATACAACATAGCGATTCAACAATCCTATCATGATGCTTTGCTCACAGGAATACATCTGTCACCACACAACACTATTATAATACCACTGACTATATTCCCTATGCTATACCTTTCATCCCTATGACTTGTTCATTTCATAACTTGATGCCTGTACCTCCTACTTCCCTTTACCCATTCTGTCCATCTCCTGCCCCATGCCCCCTCCCTGGGGCAACCACCAGTTGTTCTCTGTGCTTATGGTTCTGTTTCTGCTTTTTGGGTTTGTTTATTCATTTTTGTTTTGTTTTTTAGATTCCACATATAAGTGAAATCATATAGTATTTGTCCTTTTTTTTTTTAAGATTTTATTTATTTATTTATTTGGGATAGAGAGTAGAGAGAACATGAGATGGGAGAAGATCAGAGGGAGAAGCAGACTCCCTGTGGAGCTGGGAGCCTGATGCAGGACTCGATCCCAGGACTCCAGGATCATGACCTGAGCTGAAGGCAGTGGCTTAACCAACTGAGCCACCCAGGCACCCAGTATTTGTCCTTCTGTCTGATTTATTTCACTTAGCATAATACCTTCTAGGTCCATCAATGTCATCACAAATAGTAAAATTTCATTCTTTTTTTGACTAATATTCCATTGTGTATACCTATACCACATCTTCGTTATCCATTGATGGACACTTGAGATGCTCCCATATCTTGGCTACACAAATAATGTTGCAATAAACACAGGGATGCATATATTATTTTGAATTAGTGTTTTCATTTTCTTTGGGTAAATACCCAGAAATTTTTGGATCATATGGCATTTCTATTTTTGATTTTTTGAGGAACCTCCATACTGTTTTATATAGTGGCTATATCAATTTATATTCTCACCAACAGTGTGAAAGGATTCCTTTTTCTCCACATCCTCGCTGGTTATTTCTGTCTTTTTGATACCAGCCATTCTGACTGGTGTAAGGTGATACTTCATTGCACTTTTGATTTGCATTTTCCTGATGATTACAGATGTTGAATCTTTTGCTCTTAATGAACCCTTTCAACTCCTTATTTGTATGACGAATATGTTGCTCAGTCCTTCAAAACGTATTTATTGAGCACATATATCTGGTAGGCACTATGCTAGGCTAGCTGATTCAATGGTAAACACAAGATCTCTGTTCTCATGCAGTTCAAACAGAACAGGAAGACTGACAGCAACAATGATATGTGATGAATGATAAGTATTAGGGTAAGAAATTATACAGCAAAGAGATATGATTGCATTTAAAGGACACAAAAGGCCTCCCTGAAAATGTAATGTTTAAAAACAAACCCAGGGGCGCATGGGTGGCTCAGTCAGTTAAGTGGCCAACTCTTGATTTTGGCTCAAGTCATGATCTCATGGTGGTGAGACTGAGCCCCTCTTTGGGCTCCATGCTCACGGGGAGTCTATTTGAGATATTCTCTCTCCCTCTCCCTTTGCCCACCACCCCACTTGTATGCTTTCTTTCTCTCAAATAAACAAACAGGCAGATCTAAAAAAACAAACAAAAACAAAACACTTGAAGAATAGAAGATAGAGGAGAAAGAAGAGGATGAAAATTCTAATAAAAGGAAAAGTAAAAACCTGAAGGATGGAGAGTACAGAACATATAAGGAACTGAATAAAGTTCCGTATGGTTAGAACATCAGGATAGGCAGGGCATTAAAGTGTATATTATTCTAAGGTTTTATTCCATGGACATGGAGAATAAAGGAGAAATTACACAAAACTTCAGATTTATAATTTTTGAAGATCAATATATTTTCCTCATTGCAGTCAGAGCAGAAGGGAGAAAGAATGGATGCAGGAGATGACAGAGATGAACTCTTAAAATCTTGATTTCTATGAAAAGAACTTCCTCATCCATCTTTGTTGCTTCTCAGACACCTTCAATATATCATTTTCTTCTGCCACCACTCTAACACTGCAGCATTTCCTCAATTCTCCTATAAACTCTCTTAGATGACCTCACCTATACTTCATAGGTATCACCCCATAAAGTGATGATAACTCCCAAACCTGTATCCTCAGTTCATCTCTCAAGGCCAGAGCTACATTTCCTACCATCTATTATACTACATACCCACTAATGCAATGCCATATGTCCAAAACCAGACACAAGATCCAGACCCACACATTTAGTATTTTCTAATTTTGTTGATGGCAGCAATATCATCACCCATGTCAGAATTTTAAATGCCACTGATTACTTGCCCCCCCCCATTAATTACCAGGTAATTTTGATCATCTTCTATATATGACTCAGATCTATCCCTTCCTTTTATCTTCAGTTCCAGAGCCTAAATTTAGGTTGCACGAACTCCCGTTTGGATAATTCAACAACTGGTCTTTATACTTCCAGCAACTTTACCTAATCCATCCTCTACAACATGAAAGATTGTCTTCTTCAGTATTTCTTCAGTTTACAGAAAGAAGTCCACATTCCTTGACATGATGTATAAGGTCCACTACCTGGTCCTTTTCTGCCCCTAAATCGCCTGTGTTCTCTATTGATGACATCTCTGCCATCCTTGGTCAAACCAAATCTGGAGATGCAGATCCCTCAAAATTCATCATGGTTTCCCAAGATGCCAGGTGTTTGCACTCACTATTCCCATAGCCTGAAATATCTTTCCCCTTGTGTCCACCTGAAAAATCACTCTGCATTCTTTTACAATCCAGTTAATGCCCCCTCCTCTGTTAATCCTCCCTGGTTCACATCATAGTTCTTTCTCCTCTCCTCCCTTCCCCTATTCCCAAGAAAGACAGAATTAGGTATTTGACTTTACTTCTACTATGGCGCTTCCACTATTACAAGTGTTCACATCTGTTTTCCTGACTAAATTACGTATTCCTTATTGATAGTGTACTTTCTCTTTCTTGCATCTCTATCCCATACCCTAACATCTAGTTGGTACTCAATAAATATTTCCAGAATAAATGAATCTATACAAGGGATCCTGAAACATGATTCAAATGCCTCAAGTCATTCCAGAATCGTGACTTCTGGTGTAAAGGAGAAAAAAGGAGGGTATATATAAGAGGGATTTGCCCCAGTGAACCCAGTTCATCCAGCATCCAGAAGAAACCAAGGAAATTATAAAACTACATGACAAAGATTTGAATACAAATTATACATTATTTATAATTGCAAAAAAATTTCCTAATTGAAAGCAAATATGAACCTTAGATTCACTAAATGAGTGTTTAACAGATCCTTTAAAAATGTTTATTTGTTTGTTTGTTTTTATTTGACAGATAGAGATCACAAATAGTGGGGGGGGGGG